>NW_011888845.1:2204012-2223310 GCF_000151845.1 Pteropus vampyrus | reverse complement strand
CCAAAATACGAGTTCGTAAAGATCTATGTTCCTTTATGTTCACGGCCACAATATTCACAATAGCCAAGGTACGGAAGCAATCTAAATGCCTATCAATAGACGATAAAAAAGTTACGGTTCAGATACACAATAGAATATTACTAAGCCATAAAAAATGAAATCTTACCATTTGCAAAGATATGGATGGACCTAAAGGATATTATGCTCAGTGAAATAAGTCAGACAAAGATAAATACCATGTGATTTCATTTATATGAAGAATCTAAGGAACAAAAGGAACAATCTAATTGAAAACAGACTCACAGATACAGAGGACAATCTGGTGACAGCCAGAGGGGATGGGTGGGTTAGGGGTAGGGACCTGGGAGAAAAAGTTGAAGGGACGAAAAGGTACAAATTAGTAGTTACAAAATTAGTCACAGGGATATAGAGTACAGCATAGGGAATATAGTCAATAGTATTGTTTGTAATGGCTGTGTGTAGAGCCAGATGCATGATAGAGTAATCAAGTAGATACCTTCATAAGCTATATAAATATCTAACCAATGTACTATATACCTAGACTAATATAAAATAATTTTTTTAAAAAGAAATATAAAAAAAATTTTAATTCTTGCCAAAGTGGCAGTTGATAAAGCTTATGTTTCTATTCCTTTCAGAGTGTTTAAGTTTATAACATTTAAGTAAAATATTTTTTAAGACTAAAGCCTATTTCAAATTAATTTATAAAAGTAACATTTTCAATATCAAGTTCTGAGGCTTGGGGAAACAATTCGAGCACAAGAACATTCTCAGTGTGAAGAAAATAAAGCTTCATATTTCATCTATTCAGAAGTCAAATCCTACCTATAGATTGTTCTCTTGATCTCCAAACAGGATATTTATAGTTTAAAAAAAACTCCAAAATTAGTAAGCATTATAGAAAATAAGTATATTAGTGGACAAATGTAAGTGAAAACTAGTTGAAGGATAAGGCAGGGGCTCACAAGAAATAAGGTAAAAGCCAAATAGTAGGAACTTCAGTCAGACTCGATATGTTCTGAATTTACACACCTGGCCATGATGTAATAGTGAGGGACCAGATTTACATTACTGTCTTAAACATTAATAAACTGGACAAAATATATGAAACAACAGCTTTCAGATATTAGACAGGTAGCACAGGAAAATGATCCTTGAGAAAAGGGAAACAAGTCTTATGGCCTGCTGCCCAGAGAGAATGTCTACACTGCAGTGTTTAATGTCTCATGCATGATTCACCAATCACTATGCACTTATTTCTGTCTTTTATATCTTTGGGGGTTTTTGGTTTTTTGGTTTTGTTTTATTTTGTTTTTTTTTTTTAGTAGTCTCTGGGTATGTTTTCAGATTTGGTAATGTCTCTTTTAGTATCTTAGTTGCTGTTAATCCCTTCAGTTCATTATTTATCTAATACAATGAATTGGTCATCTCTAGAAGTTTGATTTGAGTCTTACATGTTTCATATTTATTTGTCATGCTTAAGATTTCCTCTAGTTTCTTGATATAAGGATATTGATACATACTTAACATTCAAGTGCACTAATTCTATCGTATGTGTTATTTATAGCAGGGGTCCCCAAACCACCCCTGGCCGTAGAGCAGGTACCAATCCATGGCCTGTAAGGAACTGGGCCACACAGCAGGAGGTGAGCAAATGATGAGAGAGCAAAGCTTCATCTGTATTTGCAGACACTCCTCCAGTGCTAGCATCACCACCTCAGCTCCACCTCAGGTCATCAGGCATTAGATTCTCATAGGGAGCATGAGTCTCTGGACCGCTGATTTATAGGTCTTTATTTTTCTCTTTATTGTACATCATATTTTCCTTCTTTCTTGAATGTCTGTGAATTTTTATTGTAGATTTTATACCTTTAAGTGATGTGGTATTTAATTTTGGAAAAAAAAACTAAGTTGGAAGATATACAATAACTAATTTCAAGACAATATAAGAGTACAATACTCAGAGTACAGTATCTGCATAAAAATAGACATATAGAATAATGGAACAAAATCCTGAGTCCAGAAATAGATCAATACACAGCTGGTACAATGATTTTCAACAAAAGTGACACAGACAAATTTTAATAAGTGATGTTCAACAAAGATTATTATAAGGAAGAGGAAGAAAATTGTATGTCTAATGCAAAAAGGAGAACTTTGTCTATTAACTTACATATTGTGAAATAATCAACCTGTTATCTATCACAGACTTAATATTAAGTGCCAAAGCTATTAAACTTCTAAAAGAAAACTTAAAAAGTCTTAATGATCTTAGGCAAAGAGTTCTATAATACAGAAGCACCTATATAAAGCACACAAAAAAAATATAAATTGGCCTTGATCAAAATTAAGAATTTCTGCTCTTCAAATGACAGGTTTAAGGGAAAAAAGAAACAAAATTGGAGAAAATATTTTCAAAATATATATCTGATAAAGGACTTATATTCAGAATGTAATAAAAGCAAACAGCTGAATTATAAGATGACAAACAACCTAACTTTAAAATTAACAAAAGATTTGAAAAATAATAACTTCCCAAAGAAGATATACAGATGGCAAATAGGCACATGGGGAGAGGCTGATTATCATTTTTCATTAGGGAGATATATATAAAATGCAAAAAAAGACCAAAATGAGAAACAACTATATACCACTAGAATGGCTAAAATTTTAACATTCGATTGTACTGAGTGTTGACAAGGAGGTGGAGAAACCGTAATTCTCAGAAGGGGTATGTAACAATTACTTTCAAAAAAAGTATAACATTTTCTTTAAAAGTAACCACATGATGAAAAAAGTAACTTTACAGTGGAGGAAACTGACAAACACACTACCTCTGCCATACATCAAGATTTACAGCATCAGTGAGAAGTTACATTGATAGTATGTATCCCTGATATGATGTGATGAGAATGGCAATTTAGTTCTGTGATCTTGCACCCAAGAATACAAAACTTCTATCCAATCATAAGTAAAACATCAGACAAACCCAAATTGAAAGACATTCTACTAAATATCTAACCAGTATGCCTCAAAACTGTCAAGATCATCAAAAACAAGGAAAGTCTAAAAAACTGTCACAATCTAGAGAAGCCTAAGGGAATGATGACTAAATGTAATGTGGTATCCTGGATAGGATCCTGGAATAGAATAAGTACACTAGGTAAAAACAAGTAAGGAAATTAGAAGTAAGTATTTACTTCAGTGAATAACTACATATCAATATTCTTTATTCTCTGTGCCAAGTACACCATAGTTATGTATTGAATGAACAACAAGGGAACTTGGGTGCAGGGTATACAGGAATTCTCTGTACCATCATTTTAACTGTCAGATCCGACAAGGACAGAAGAGGATGAGGCAATGTGACCATGGAGGCAGAGACTGAGGTGATGACACCTCATCCAAGGCACAAAAAGCTGAAAGAAACAAAGAATGGAGTATCCACTAGCTTCCAGAGGAAGAGTATTCCTGACCTTGATTTAGGCTCAGAGAAACCAATTTTGGACTTCCAGTCTCCTGAACTGTGAAAGAATATTTTTTTCTTGTTTTAAGTTGTCAAGTTTGTAATAATTTGTTACAGTCTCCACAGGAAATCATATAGTTATCCTCTCTCAAAGATTTCAATATACTTTCTATTCAGAAATATTTTTGTTTGTTACTGTTATTGTTGTGAAGTTTTTTAAAGTAACCTTCCTAGCCCTCTCTTCTGAATTTAAACTGAAATTCAGCTTCCAACTTGACATCTTCTCTTGTAAAATTTCAATAGTTCCAAGGTTGAACATCTTCCCAACAACTGCTCTCCTGCCTCCGCTTGCATATCTCCGTTCATATCAAATCCATGCCTTCAACTGCTTTAGCTAACATTTTTACTGACATCCCAAACTCTTCTCCTCACTACCAATACCTAATGGGTAAGGGAATCATAGTAGCTCTACTCTCAAAGTATATCTAGAATATGTTCACATATTGCCATGCCTATTACTACTACTAATTTGGTTCAAGTCACCATCATCTCTCACTAGGATTACTGAAATATCCTACAGCTCACTCTTCTATCCTTGCTCTTCTCTAGTCAACCAGAAAGAGTTAATTATCCTTTTAAGACATGAATAAGATCAAGTCACTCATCTGCTTAAAATGCTTCTTCATTTCACTCAGAGTAAAAGCAGTGTATTTACAATGGGCTACCTAGCAGGCCCTACTTTATCTGGCTCTCCCATCACATTTTTAATATTCTCTCCATTGTTTTATCATTCACTCACTATATCCCAGTCCCGCTGACCTCCTGGCTGACCTCAATATCCTACTTTGAAGCTTTTGCTCTTAACTATTCCCTTTACCTGGAATGTTCTTCTAGATAGATTCCTAAGTCTGTGCTCAAATTGCAAATTCTTAATGTAGTCTATTCAAGTCACTCTATTTAATAAAATAAAGCAAACACGCCCACAGTTGCCATACCCAATTCTCCTTAACCTATTCTACTTTTTTCCATAAAACTTGCAACCTTTTTATAAGTTTATAATTTTACTTATTATATTTATGGTTCATTGCGTCACTGATACTAGAAGGTAAGTCCAATAAAAGTAGGAATTATTGTCTCTTTTCAACTGATGTATCCCAAGTGTACAGAACAGTGCCTGCTTCAGAATAGACACACAAATACTTATTAAATGACTAACAATAAATGAATTAGCATTAGTTAAACCCAGTTCTCTGTAACTAATTTTGACTTAAATTGAGTAACATGAAAAATGCAGGATCTGACAATATTTTCTTGACTATGAGCTTGTAAGAAATTAATTTTGCTATTCTGTTCAGTTTATATATAAAATAGACTATCTTATTAGTCAACACAATGCCATTTGTATGGACATCACTTAAAATTTGTAGGAAGAAGGACACAATTTGCCACTATGTTGTTCAATCATTTGGAATCCAATTCTCTTCAAATTTTTCTAAAATATATCAGATTAGCAAAATTGTTAATTCTTTCTAGTCAAAGGACTGAAGCAGGAACTTGTTAAACAATAGTCTTACACTTGAAGCCTATATAATTTTATTAATATCACCCGAATGAATTTAATAAAAAAAGAAAATAATGGTAATGATAAAATTAAAGTAACAGTACTTTAAAAAATGAACACCTGAAATAACCAATAAACTTCCAAAAAGGTTCAACTGAAAGAAGTAGCCTAAAATATTAGAAAATCTGCTGACCTCTTAAACAAGTATATGACCACTTAATCGATATAAATTTGCTACTGAAATCTAAATTCCCTCAGTGAGAATCATTACAATTAAATAAGTGTGTTATTTGTGACAGTGAAAAATTGTTCTCAGTGTTCTGGCAAGTATATTAGGCACAAAGAAAGAAAAATAGCAGAGAACAGTACAACTCACTTTAAAATTCTATAGTAATTCAATATAAAATTATTAGATATCTAAAATATTTTTCTCCTTTTGAACTAACAAACATAATTGAAAGTTGTGAGGTTGAATAACATGCTTTTTTCCACTGACTCTTTATATTTTAGGTTTTTATATGCAATTTTTTGAAATGCTATGAAAATCAAAGGACTATGGAGGCATTATAATCCCTTCGAAATCTCTTCATAATGTTAATTCATTATGAATTAGGGTGCTATCAATGTAGATTCTAGAATACAAAAGATTCCTCAAGGTTTTGAACTAGAAATATAAACCATATTTGTGCTTCTCTCTGTACTGCAGGTTACCTACATGGAGCTATAGATATAGTTGATATTTAATAAATATTTATAAAGTAACAAATAAGTAACGGTAATTATCTTGACATACACCTAAATTTCATAACCTTAATAATACCTTGCATGAATTCTTGAAAATGAGCTATTTTTCAAATAGCTGCTTTTAAGTGCCTATTACTTTAAGGCAGTTCTACTTCAGTTACTATTCACATCAGGACACTGATTAATGCCATTAACATTTCATCCATTCTTTTGCTCAAATTATATTTCTCTTTTATCAGGCATACAAAAGCAATTATAATAAATAGCTCTATCCATTTATATCAATGATTTTACACACAGTGTTCAGTCCATATCAAATAAGGTACAAATATTAAATATTTAAATAAATTTTAGAAAAAAATAGACTTACTAGAACTTAAAGTAGAAGCCAGATCTCTTGATATTTAGTCATATGGTCTTCAATTCAAGATCTTTTTCCTAAGGAGTTAGAAAAAAGATGATAAATATTGTTTTAGTATACTGGTTTATAGTGAATAGTATCCACCAAAACTTCATGTTCTTTCTGGAACCTCCAAAACAACCTTATTTGGAAATAAAGTCATTACATATGTAATGAATTCAGTTACATAGGGTCTGCTGTTATTATAAGGGGAAAAGAGACACACAAGGAAGATGCCCATATGAACATGGAGGAAGAGTTTGAAGTGATGCCGAGTTACAAGCCAAGGAAGAGTAAGAATTGCCTGCAACCAGGAGAAGCTAGGACAAGGCAAAATTTCTTCTCTAAAGCCTCAGAAAGAGCATGGCCCTAACAATACCTTCATTTTGAACTTTCAGCCTCCAGAACCAAGAGAGCATAAATTCTGTTGTTTTAATCCATAGAGTTTGTGGCACTTTGTTACAACAGCCCCAGGAAACTAATACACTTAGTTTTTGCTTAATCGATTTATGTTCAATATGAAACTCTATAATTTATATGATCAACTCACCCCTCTCCCAACCACACGCCACTAAACTACTGAAGTAGAAACTGGATATTTTAAAAGTCTTCTATTACAAGAAATACAGTACACCTTTTGGATATGAATGTTACTATATTAGATTATGTTTGGTCACTTCAAACCTGAGACAGTGAAGAAATTTATTTTATTTTAAAAGTTATAATTGTAAATGTTTACATAATAACATTTTCATACTTACATATTCATATATATAAATAATTCAAAGTCAAATTGAAAAACAGAGTATATAAAAATTAAAACCTTTCTTTGAAGGATTTCTTTGAAGGAAAGAAACCATTTTCTTTACGGGAATTGAGCCTCTCTAAAGGTGATTCGTTGACAATTAAAAGACTGAAAAATGTAAAGCTCCAATTCTGGATCTAGGATTTTAATGCAATATTTTGCACAACAGATTGGTTCTCATGTTAATAAACATATATCTGTTCACTATTTTATATTTTTCAAATGTTAATTTATTTCACCCTCCCAAATTATCTAGTCTCTCTCTATGTGAGTCTCCTTCTACATCCCCAAAACCATATTTTAAGCTTAGGAAACTAACTTTAAAAAGGATGAGCAAAATATATTGCCAGACATTATCTTGGCCATGTAAATTCTTCTCTATGCACTCGTTCTACGAGAAATAGAAGGAAAATGAATTCCAATCTGATAAGATTAACTGAATGTATCTTTTGTTGTTTTTAAGAAACATTGAACAAAAGAGTTTATTCTCCGCTTTAAGCAGACCAGAAATATTGATTTTTTTCCATCGCTCAATCCAGAAGAGCAGAGCGTTGAAAAATTTACAAGCCATAGAGGGGAAACTAGATGATTATATCTATAACTATGATTTGTATTATTTTATCAACTGATCCTTACTAATTTCCTACAAAGTTATCTCTAGTTATACAGGAAATAGTTTTTGCTGTTCTTTCTCATCTAGTACCTAGGTATTTTGAATTGCTCTGTGACTTGTACACTAAACAGCATTTGTGTATGAAGGTGTATGAGTATTTTCATCCTATCATATTTCTTCTCTTTTACTTCTCTTAAATCTGGACAAAAGAAGACTGATAAACAGTTTGCTGAGAGAGTGAACTGGCTGAGAACCACTGGAACTAGGATACCTGGTGGGCTTAAGGAAGAAAGATATCCAAGTTGTCATAATAATCAATTTTTTTTGCTATTATTTTTTAACCAATGGATGGCATTCATTTAATATTCTAAAACTGATTTTAAAACTTTTA
Organism: Pteropus vampyrus; assembly: GCF_000151845.1. Classification (NCBI taxonomy): domain Eukaryota; kingdom Metazoa; phylum Chordata; class Mammalia; order Chiroptera; family Pteropodidae; genus Pteropus; species Pteropus vampyrus. The sequence goes on along the minus strand of NW_011888845.1, from coordinate 2,215,309 downwards.
ACATTATAACCACTATTTACGCACATTTTATATCTTTATCTTAATTGTTAGGTGATTTTAAAGTAAGCTGAATAACAAGATATATTTGGCCATGTTTTGGTTGTCTATAATAGGCTGAATGATTGTAGACATGTAACGAAGAACTCATGGTCACTCAATTCATGCTTTTCTAGTTTGCCTCTAATTATTTATGACTTTTTCTTTTCTGAAATATCTTTAAAAATAAGCCTGAAATTAAACTAATGCTGTGTACAATTTCTTTTATTAGGATACCTTCAAAAGCCAGAACAAGAATGATTACACTGAAGACTTTATTTCAGTTATAAATTTGAAATTAGATATGTTAAAGTAATATATGTGAAAGTGTTTTGTATATTAAAAAGTGCTATTAAAAAGTTGGTTGTAATAATGATTACATATACTTATAATGTGTATTAAACCTGGATGTTAAGAAAAACAGTCTGAGGCATGTTACTTTATCAGTAATTTTCAGTATTCTGATGTTTAAAACCATTAATTAATAAGTTGACATATGTTATGATTGTCAAGTTAATGAAAAAATTATTAAAATATGTATGAGCTTTTCCGAGCTTTATTTTAGTTGATGCAAAGAATTTGATTGGTTTTACTCCCTTTGTAAAGTCAACTAGAAGGCCTGAAGCAATTTTTTCTACCAAAATGTTTTTGTTTTGGTTTTTAATCTTGAACTGCTGTCTCTCTTGTACAATAAAACTTAAGTCTTTAGGTATTAAAAAAAAAGTTTAGAGAGGAAATTTGAAAAGTGTTGCATATAGAAATCTGTGTTTGCAAACTCTTTTGCTATTTGTCACTTATATCTGCTTTATGTGTGCTTTTCTTTTATGCTAGAAGCATAAAAGAAAAGCACACATAAAGCAGATATAAAAGAAAAATATTATTGAAACATCTAGAAGCATAAAAGAAAAATATTATTGAAACATCCATCCATGTTGTATTTGGTAGCCCCAAACACATCTTTTACTCATCTGTGATTTTTTAAATATAAATATGCTTAACCAGCTGTGGTATTTTAGTAGCCATGGGAAGTATGAATATTCCATTGTAAGTAAGGAATCACCAAAGGAAGTTTTAGGGGATAAAATCCATGTGTTAAAATTTTAGCCATTGAAGGAGATTTGATCCCCATCCCTGGGAAAGATAACATATATGGTGCTTTGTAAAATGTGCAATAAAATTTTTCTAAATTAAACAGTTTCTCTTCTGTTTCAAACAGCTCGAGTTAACTTTTCTAGAATAGAATACTCTCATGTTGATTTAGACAGAATCACATGCAATAGTTTATTCTTTGGCGATAATAAACATATAGCGAATAATTGTTATAAAGTGAAACTACCAGGAGGTAGCTTTACAATTTTGAAAAAATATACTCATGTAAATATTATTTCTAAAGAACACTTTTTAAGTGCATGTATGTTTGCTTCAATATCACAGAATTTCGGACTTAATTAGTACATGGTCAGATTCATCTTGCATTGCAGGCTTATTTGATGGAAACCTCAGTGTTATAAATTTTATATTTCATACATTAAGAGGGATTTTACTATTTTGCAAGAAGTTGGGATTCCTCCAAGGAAAAAGTAGCGTCTAGAACAAGCCCATTTTTATACATTAGCCTCTAGCCATTAATCTCCTACATAGCTGACTTTAGCAGTTCTCATTAAATTTCTTCCTTATCCCATGGACATGATGATTTGCAAAGGTTAAATTGAATCACGAACCCTAGCCCACTGAGTTTCATCAGATTCTGCTTCGTTGCTGTCATAATAGTGTTTTCCCCCAACTAATTAGGTCTCTGCTGTGCTTCCTCTTTTTAATTTGTAGATAATGTCCAGCCTTGCCTTGGCAAGTTATCCCTGTTTCCCATGATTAATGCCTTCTCTTCTCCCTTTAGCTGGAATTATATTATCTCCACTGGCTGCCCCAGGCTTCTCCATGGTTCTCTAACCTCCTGATGTCAATTCTATGTCTAGTCCTAGAATTACTATAACTTTTATGCCTGTATGTACTATATATTTAAAGTATCAGTGCTTACCTGTCTATCTGAACCTGCTTGCCATTGGGCCAATGACATCCCCACCCAATGTGTATTAACCAGCGTATGTCCAACATAGTGCTACCATATGATCTGCAAGATCCTAAATGAGAGGCTATTCCTAGAGCTGACATAAACTGCTATAGCTTTAAATGTATTTGTTATTAAAGTGTTGATTATACATCAGCTTTACATACTATATCAGAAACTTTGTCAGGGAAACAATAATCTTTTAATAATATTATATTCCAAGAAATGCCTAATATGGGGATTGCAAACACCCAAACCAAGAAAATACAGTGACTATTATGTGTTAGACATTTGGGGAGTTTTCCAAGAGAGTGCAGACTACTGGGTGGATACATTACTCTATTGAATTGTTAAGGTTCTTAATCATATATAAACAATAAGCAATAGGAAATTATATAAAGTTTTCAAACAAATGAATAATGTGGCTGAATTTATAATTTAGAAAGTTTTCCTGAAGAAGGGAATCAGAATGGAGGCATGGAGTGGGAGCTCTTGGAAAGAGCCTGAAAAACCTAGAAAGATGGACAAAAATGAACGCCCACATCTATGGCCAAGATCAACACACACAGGGTTTAACAGAGAATCTTAGGTAAAGGGATGACTATGCCACTAGATCCCAGCTTTCATAGAGTAACTTATTTTGAACTTCTTAAATATGTTTCAGAGGCTATTGATAGATTCCTTGCCTAAATTAGTTTACAAAGAGGCATATGACAGAATCTGCAAGTTGGGGGAAACAGTGGACCCAGTTCTAACAAGAGAGGACTGGTAAGTGCAAAGACACCAGGCAGAGGCTGACAAGTTTTATCATTGCATACAATAGGATAAAAAAGGAGAAATAGGTGCAAGGTGAGGAATAAGGATGAGAGCAGGTTATCATACAGTTGTTTGGGGGTTTGTTGAGTTTTAAATAGTGTGGGGCTTTCAGGTAAATGTCTAGTGGAAAACTGATATCTTGAATATGAAACCCTGGGGGAAACTGTGGATTAGAGGCAATGTGTTACTAAATGCAATAGAGAGGAGAATCTCAAGAAAAGAGAGGCAGTATTATCTCATGAGTTGGAAAGGTTAAATAAGATGAATGCTTAAAATATGCCACTGATTTGGCAATTAGGAGGTCATTGGTTATCTTAATAAATGCTGTTTCAATAATGTGATGGGGTAGATAGTAGATTACATTGAGTAATGGGAAGTGAATTGAATGTAGTTAACTAATTCAAGTAGTTTGGCAATGAACACAGAGAAAATAGTTTTAAGTCTAGCAGCCAAAAGAAGAAGAGTTTACAGATTTTTTTTTAAATTTATTTTATACTTGAGACACTCAAGAAAGTTAATATCCTAATTTGTTCAACTCCACATGTAAGGAGGCTGAAAATTGCCACTCTATCCTAACAACAGTAAAAAGCTGAACAGACTAAAATGTCGACAATTCTTATTGCATCCATAACATAATGGAGGATACGGGGCAAACTGCTGCCTCCAAGATTGGAGCGGCAGACAGGCAAATACGGTGTTATAGCTTATAAAATAGACTCATGAGCGAAAACCAGTGCCAGGGTAGGAAACCAAAACTGTAATTAACAAATTGCTGGAGGCTCAGTGTGGACAACTCTAAGAGTTAAAAACTCCAGGCTGTCCCAGTCATAGGAAGTCCCCACAATATTGTGAGATTTACTTTCAGGGGCTCGATCAGGTTCTCACAGTAAATATCAGAGAAAAATCGCATGTTTCTGGTAGGAGAAGGGGAAAAAGAACTATTTTAAAATATTCCAGAGCAGGGGTCCCCAACCCCTGGGTGGCAGACCAGTACAAGTCCGTGGCCTGTAAGGAATCTGGAAGCACAGCAGGAGGTGAGCGACAGAGAGAAAGCAGAGCTTCATTTGTATTTGCATTCTCTCCCCAAGGCTAACATCACCACCTCAGCTCCATCAAGCATTAATTAGATTCTCATAGGAGCACTGGTCACTGGTACCAAAACGGTTGGTGACCGCTGCTCCAGCGCATTCTGTTCTTCTTAACAAGGCCTGCTCTCAGGGCAAACTAGTTAACCAGAGTCTAATTTGTGAGGGTATTATCAGAACCTAAATGATTAGAGGAAGAGAAATACCCAACTTCAATCAGCTCTAGCCTTCTTGTCACATTCAGTGGGGAGAAAAAAATCTGAGAAGCACTTGTAAAGATCACAGATCAGAAGCATAGGCTCACTAAAAGACTGAGATCATATTATAAGACTAAAGAATGCTTCACTTTCCATCACATCTCACTACCACATCACTAAAAGCCTATTTGTATCAATTTCTTTCATCTAGTATATCATGTCTGGTTATCAATAAAAAATTACAGGGCATACTAAAAGGCAAAAACATTTTGAAAAGACAGATTAGGCATCAGAACCAGACGTGGCAGGGATGTTACAATTATCATCCCAGGAATCAAGTGTATAAAGTAGACAGCATGCACAAACAAATGGGCAATGTAAGCAAAGATATGGAAATTCTAAGAAAGAACCAAAAAGAATGCTAGAGATAAAAAAAAAAATCTGTAACAGAAATAAAGAATGCTTTTGATGAAATTATTAGTAGACTGGACATAGCTAAGGAAAGAAACTCTGAGCCAGAGGACATCAATAGAATCCTTGAAAACCAAAAAGCAAAGAAAGACTGAATGAAAGAGAACGTGACATCCAAGGACTGTGGTGTAACATACATGTCATGGGTATGCCATACAGAGATAAAAGAGAGAAAGGAACAGAAGAAATATTTGAAGAAATAATGACTGAGCATTTCGCCCAATTAATTTCAGACACTAAACTACAGACATAAGAAGCTCAGAAAACATCAGTCAGGATAATTACAAAAACATACTTAGGCATCTCATCTTTGACCTACCAAAAAAAAAATCAAAGAAAAATAAATAATTCTGAGAAGCCTTACCTATAGGGGAAATAAAAAGTATACTTTTCCTATAGAGGAACAAAGATGAAAATTACATCTGATTTCTCCTCAGAAACCATGCAAACAAGAAAAGTGCAGAGTAAAATATTTAAAGTACTGAGAGAGAAAAAACCCGGCAACGTGAAATTCTGAACCCCGTGCAATTATTTTTGAAAAGTGAATGAGAAATACTTTCTAAAATGAGCAAAAATTGAGGGGCTTTGTTGCTAATACACCTGCCTTGTAAGAAAAGTTAAAAGAAGTTATTTACAGAAAAGGAAAATAATATAGATCATAAACTTACATCTTTATAAAGAAAGAGCATTGAAAAAGGTGTAAGTAAAGGTAAAATAAAAACTTTTATCTTCTTATTCTTAATTGATCTAACAGACAACACTTTGTTCAAATAATTACAATATTTTCTATTATAAATACTTATGTATTTATCTTATGTGTATATGTTTATGCATGCTTACATATAAGTGAAATGAATGACATCAGTAACACAAGCTATAAGATAAAGAATAAGAATCATTTGTTATTATGAAGTGTTCATACTACCCATTAAGTGGTATAGTGTTATTTAAGAATAGACTTGAATTAGCTATAAATATGTATTTCAAATTCTAGGACAATCACTAAAAAAATAAAGAAAAAAGTAAAACTGATATGCTAAGAAAGGAGAGAAAATATAATTATATAAAATGCTAAATTCAAACCACAAAAGCAGACAAAAGGTGGAAGATAAAAATGGAAACAAAGAATGTGGGCAACAAATAGATACCGGTAATGAATATGGCACATATCAACCCAACTATATCAATAATCATGTTGAATGTCAATGGTCTAAATGCACCAATGAAAATACAGATTGCCAGAGGACCAATAAATACAACCCAACTATATGTTGTTTACAAGAAACCCACTTTAAATTTAAAAACACATAGATTAAAATTAAGTGAACGAAGAAAAATAGACTATGCTAACACTAATCAAAAGTAAACACGAATAATTATACTAATTTTAGATGGGGCAGACTTCAAAGTAAGGAAAGTTACCAGGCAGAAAGAAGGGCACTAAAAAAAATGATGAGTCAATTTCTGAGAAGATATATCAATTCTTATTGTGTACACTCCTAACAGCACAGCATCAAATTATGTGAAGCAAACAGATAGCACTACAAAGAGAAATAGATGAATTCACTATCATAGCTGGAAACCAACATTTCTCTATCAGAAATGGACACATTCAGCAGGCAAAAAATCAGTAAGGACACAGTTGAGCTCAACGCCATCAATCGACTTGATACAATTGACATTTGTACACTACTTTACCCAACAATGGCAGAATACACATATTTCTCAAGCTCACATGGAACGTGCACTAAGATAGATCACATTCTGGGCCAGAAACAGCCTTAACCAACTTGAAAGTGCAGAAATAGCACTATGACTGCTCTTAGACCACAGTGGAATGAAACTAGAAATTAATAACAGAAAGATAAATGAAAAATCCTGAAATACATGAAGACTAAGTAACACATTTGTAAATAACATGTGGGTCAAAAAAGAAACTGCAAGAGAAGTCTAAAAATACTTGGAACTAAATGAAAACACAGCTTTTCAAAATTTGTGGGATGTAGTGAATGCAGTGCTTAGAGAGAAGTTTATAGCATTGAATGCAAACATTAGAAAAAAATCTAAAGTCACCAAATTAAGTTTTCAGCTTAGGAAACTAGAAAAGGAAGGACAAATTAAATCCAAAATAAGCAGAAAAAAATAAATAGTAAGAATTAGAGCAGAAATCCATAAAATTTGAACCAGAAAATCAATAGAGAAAAAAAAAACTCGTTCTTTGAAAAGATCAATAAAATCAGTAAACCTCTAGCCAGTCTAAATAAGAAATATAGCAGACATAAATTAGTAAGATCATAAATAAAAGAGAAGTCATAACTACAGATTCCATGGAAACTAAAGAATAAAGGAATAATATTAACTCTACGCCCATGAATTTGATAACCTAGATAAAATGGACAAATTCCATGAAAAACCAACCTTCCAAAACTCAGACAAGAAGAAACAGTTAATATGAATAGGCTTATATACACTAAAGAAATAGAATCAATAATTAATAACCTTCTAAAAACAGCAGCATGCCCAGATGGATTTACTGGAGAATTCTATCAAACATTTAGGGAAGAAATTATACTAACTCTCTACTACCTTTTTTATAGAATAGAAGCTGAGAGAATTCTCCTAACTCATTCTATGAGGCCAGCATTATCCTGATATGAAAACTAGGCAAAAATTTTAAGAAGCTACATACTAGTACCTCTTATGATCGTAGGTACAAAAATCTCAAAAAAATAAAACAAAATTAGCGAATTGAATTCAAAAAAAGTATAAAAACAATTATATACCATAATGAAGTTGGATTTAAACCAAGTATGCAAGACTGGTTTACCATTAGAAATCAATTAATATAATTCATAACATCATAGGACTAAGAAAACTCACATGATCATATCAATAAATGCGGAAAAGTCATTTGACAAAATCCAATATCCATCATGATAAAAGCTCTCAGGAAACTTGGAAATGAGTGGAACTTCTTCAGCCTGATAAAGAATATCTACAAAAACCCTATAGCTAATATTATACTTAATGGTGAGAAACCAAAGCTTTCCCAATAAAATTAGGAACAAGGCAAAAATGTTGTTCTCTCACCATTCCTTTTCAATATCTTACTGGAAGTCTTTGCTGATATGATAAGTCAAGAAAAGGAAACAAAAAAGTATACTGATTGGGAAGAAAGACATAAAACTGTCTTTGTTCACAGATGACATGATCGTCTAGAAAATATTAAAATCAATACAAAAAAAAAACCCTAGAACTAATAAGAAATTTTAACCATATATTAAAAAATAAGGTGAATATACACAAACCAATTGCTTTCCTATATACCAACAAATGTCAAGTGGAATCTGAAATAAAAATAGTGTCCAAAAAACTGAAACGCAAAGGCATAAATCTACCAAAATATTTGCAAGATCTATGAGGAAAATCAGAACACTCTGATGAATAAAATCAAAGAAATGAATAGAGAGATATTTCATGTTCATACATAAAAAGACTCAGTGTTATCTAAATGCCAGTTCTTTCCCAGTTGGATCTATAGATTCAATGCAATCCCAATCAAAATCCCAACAAGTTATTTTATGGATATAATCAAACTTACTCTAAATTGTATATGTAGAGGCAAAAGACCCAGAATAACCAGCAAAATATTGAAGAAGTACAAAGTTGGATGACCGATGCTACCCAACTTCAAGACTTACTATACACCTATAGGAATCCAGACAGTGTGGTATTGGTGAAAGAACAAAGTGATCAATAGCACAGAAGAGAGAGCCCAGAAATAGATCCCTATAAATATAATAAACTGATCTTTGACAAGGAGCAAAAACAACACCATGAAGCAAAGACAAATGGTGCTGAAACAACTGGACATTTATATGTAGGGGTGGGGTAGGAATCTAGACAAACACCTAACATTCTTCACAAAAATTAGCTCAGAATGAATTATAGACCTACATGTAAAAGGCAAACTATAAAACCCCTAGAAAATAACATAGGAGTTCACCTTGGGTATGGTGATACCTTTTTAAATACAATACAAAAAAGACAAAATTCATTCAAAAAAATAATTGATAATCTGGATTTTATATTAAAATTTTAAAAATCTGCTCAGTGAAAGACAATATCAAGAGAATTAGAAGAGAAATCACATACTGGTAGAAAATGTTGCAAAAGAGACATCTGATAAAGGACTGTTATCCAAAATATACAAAGAACACTTAAAACAACGATAAGAAAACAAACAACCCAATTTAAAAAAATGTGCCAAAAACCTTAAAACAGACACCTCACCAAAGATATACAGATGTCATTTAAGTATATGCAAAAAATGCTTCACATCCTATGTCATCAAGAAAATGCAAATTAAACAAAGAGATACTACTACGCACTTGGTCGAATGGCCAAAATCAAGAACACTGACAACAAATGCTGGTGAGAATGTGAAGCAACAGGAACTCTCATATATGGCAGGTGGGAATGCAAAAGTGTACAACCACTTTGGAAAACAGATTAGCACTTTCTTACAAAATTAAACATACTCTTACCATATGACAATAATCGTGCTCCTTAGTATTTATTCAAAAGGGTTGAAAATTTATGTCTGCACAGAAATCTGCTCATGGCTGTTTACAGCAGCTTTATTCATAATTGCCAAAACTTGGAAACAACCCAAATGTCCTTTAGATGGTAAATGGATAAATAAGCTGTAGCATATTCAGACAACAAAATATTATTCAGCACTAAAAAACATGAGCTATCATGCCATGAAAAGAAATGGAGGAAAACTTCAATTCTTATTACTAAGTGAAAGAAGCCAATATAACAAGGCTACATACTGTATAATTTCAATGATATGATATTCTTGACAAGGCAAATCATGGAGACAGTAAAAATATCAGTGGTTGCCCAGAGTTGGGGGTGAGAGGTAAATGAATAAGTAGATGAATAGGTGGAGCACAGAAACTTTTTAAGACATAGAAAATACTGTGTGATAATATAATGATAATATAATAATGAAAATACTCTATGATAACAATATAATTTGGACCATATATATATATATGGAGATATATATATCTCCAAAATCATAGAATATACACCAAGAGTGAATCCTAAAGCAAACTAAGAACTTTGAGTGAGTGTGTTATGTAAAAAATATGCCATTCTGCTGAGAGATACAGATAATAGGAGAGGATAAGCATGTATGGAAGCAGGAAGGTATATGGGAAATCTCCATGACTCCCTTGGAATTTCATTATAAGCCTAAAACTGCTCTGAAAATATAGTCTCAAAATTTAAAAAAAAAAAAAAGCTTGAAAAAGTGAGACTGAAGAAAAGAAGACCATCATGGGCAATATTTTAAAATGCAAGAGAGAAACAAGAGTACAGAGGATACCTACACTGTTGGAGGGAATATAAATTGGTACAATTTTTTGAGAAAGAACTTACATTTTTCAAGAATCAAAAATATGCTCTTATCCTATGTAGAAATAATTTAGGTACTTCTATGATAAAAAATCTTTATATTAACTTCTATGATTTTCTCTTAAATATATAATCAGATATAAGAAATACATATATGCATGTATATATAATCATTTTATACGTGCTGATAAACTGGAAACAACTTAAGGGTGCCTTACTAATGTGATAAGTGAGTATATATGCATATACTGCAATGTTATGGGACCATTAAAACCCTTGCTTTTAGAAAGTATGTACTAACTTTCTAAATTATCAGTATATAATGATAAATAAAAAAGATAGGATATCAATATCTTTAGATGGGTTATTTCTACAATTTTGTAAAATTTAAATATTTCAAATAATAACCATGCAGATAATTTACAAACACAAAAATGACTGAAAGGCAATATGTCAAATTTATTTCACTGGATCAACTTGGGCATGGTGAGTAAATAAGATGTGCATTTTGATTTGAAAGGGTTATTTTGGGTGTAGCATGAATATAAGAGTACACACAAAGAGAACATTTAAGAGGCTATTACACCAATATTGGAGGTTGCTGGGACTAGCATGCTGTTAGTGACAATGGGGGAAAAATGGAAAGATTTTCAAAATATTTGAAAGCTAAATCAATGGGATTTGATGAAGTGAGAGTGAGTGAGACAAGGCTGTCAGTTATGACTCATAGGTTCTTTTCTCCAGTGAATAACGAGAAGGATATTGGAGCCAGTAGTGATTATTTATTGTGATACCCAACATTTTTTTCATGCTTCTTACTTAAGCACTCAGCAATAGGTCGCAATGTTTGGCACTTTCTCCACAATTATATGATTTGAGGATAGTACCTTTCCTACCTCCGCCTATTTCTTCTCCTTTTCTATCACTGGCTCCTCTTCTACTATGACTGTTAACATTTCAGTTCTGACAGAATTCTAAGCCTCCCTCTTTTTATTCTATACCCTCTGTCTAGGTCAATGGCTCAAAAAGATTTTGACTATGGCCCACAGTAAAAAATAAATTTTATATTGTAACCTAGAGCACAGTATGTATTTATATATAATTGAAACCTGTTTTTTTAAATAATATTTATCTGAAATTATATAATGCTCTGATATTTATTATTCAGTGCTATTTCATTCACTTTTTAAAAATGAAGTT
>NW_011888845.1:2167950-2202712 GCF_000151845.1 Pteropus vampyrus | reverse complement strand
TTTTTTAAATAAGAAAAAAACAGGGGTCAACTCACAAAACATTACATGCATAAAAATAAAATAGAACGTACTATATCCACAGAACATTTCCTAATCTAAAAAGGCACATGTTGGAAGGAAGGTCAGGGTCTATGTAAAAGATACCATGTTCTCCCTCTTTTTAATTTTGGGGTATTTATCAGTTATGGAATTTCTATTTGTACTTATCATATACTTATTATAATTATCAATTATCTACTGAAAACATCAATGTTGCTTATATTTCATTATGTATATTAAACATGATTCTTTTAATGTCTTTTTCTGACAATTCCATTTTCTGGATCCCCTACTATTTTGTTTCAATTATCTATTGTTTGTTATGGTTTAAAAATTACGTCATCTTATCTCTTGAAATGTTTGGTTAGTTTTGATTGAATGATGAATATTGTATATAAAATTTGTGGAAATAATTTCAGGCCCAGACAATGTTATTTCCCTCCACAGAGAATTTGCTTTGCATTTGCCAGGTGCCTGGGGAGAATCATTCAGAGAAAATTACAGTCCAATGCAGGACTGAGATGATCTAAAGCTGAGCTACAGTTTCTGTCAGATCATTTCTACTTCTAGTTCACCCTCATTCCTAGGGTGTAGCTTCTCCGACTCAGCTTACAGAAAGTATGTTCATTAGCATATATCACTTGGCAGGTCCTTGACTTCAACATCTGTCCCCTAAAAATATGGGATTGTCAAAATTGCTCCCCAACTTTTCATATTATCAGTCCCCTTCAAAATAGACATGTCTCCAGAGTAAAAGCAGACAAAATGCTGTGCTCATGTCTCTGGGTCACTAGCCTCTCTTAGATCTTGATTCAGTATTTCTTCACCATTTTGGTATCTTTCTATTCCTTTTTACAGATATATCTATAGTACTATCAGTTTAGGTCTAGGTCTAGATCTTTATTTATCCCATTTTTTCATTTGTTCTGAGCCAGAGGATTAGTCTGGTTAGCACAGCTGCCCAGTGCTGGAAGCAGACTTTCCTGACCTAATCTTAAATAAAAATTTCTCTGTGGAAATATTATAAGAATTGAGTTGACCCTGTCTGTTTTTTGTTTGTTTGTTTGTTTGTTTAAGAGTATCTTTACATTTGCTTTCATCAGGTGCTTCTTGGCTTGGGATATATTGTCACCTTAACTTCTCAGCTTGTAACTTTCTGGCCCACACAGTATAAATTTAAAATCAAAACATATTTGAAGTTCAGGCCCTTAGTTACAAATTCATGGGTAAGATATTTTTTTCTGATCTAGAGTCTACAGAGAACTATGGAAAAGCCTTGCTCTGTGGGAAGTTGTAGATTTATTCCTAGTGTCTCAGGGTTTTGATTCCATCCCATTACCTTCTATACATCCAAGCAAAGTCTTGTCCTGTCTCCCTAGGAAGATGTTAAAAACCAAGCCCCTTGGTTATCAAACTGGAAACCTTCTAAAATAGCCTCAGAGTAAGTTCAAATTTAACCACATTGATTTTAGTCCCACCTTTACTTTTGACTCTCAGTTTTTTAGTTTCTTGAATGCTCAAGTAGTCACTTAAAATATACATTTGATAAATTTTATCCAAATTTTATATTTTTAATGGCAACTTTTTCTGGATGTCTCTGACACATTACTAGAAGTCTTTTAAAAAATCATGTATACTGTTATTTTCAGAATAAAACAATAATTAACCATTAATGTGAATAGCCATGAAGACACAAAAAGTCACAAAAATCATAACAGCACTGAAATGTAAGAATGAGCTATACTTTCAAAGAGGAATAATTTTTAGAAATTATCAGTGATCCATAAATGCTTTAATTTATAAACTAGATTAACAGAGTTCAACATGAAGACTGTTAGAATTAGATTGAACCTAACTCTTTTAAGTTTCATTACTTCAGAATATCAGAGTGAATGTTCACTCCTTACTCTGCAGTTTCTCTGAGAACTGTCCACTCATTCCACACTAATTCTGCCACTTCTCACAACCACCCAATCATCACAGTTACCTTTATTCCTCCACTTAGAACTACAGCTCCTGGGGTTGGACTAAATTATCAACTAAATAAGCCTGTGAGTCAGGGAGAGTGCTCTTCTTCTTCTTCTTCTTCTTCTCCTTCTTCTTCTTAAAGTAAAAAAATTGGTATGAGAGTGTCCTGGCTACAGTTTACTTTTTCAACTGTGGTGTTTTTATGTGTTCCCTTTGGTCAAAGAAAATTACATTTTATTCTAGAGGAATACGGTTTTCTCCACGGAGATAACCAATCAAAGCAAGCAGGAAAAATTTCTTCCTTAGCCACTAAAGTCATTTTATATGAATGCTGCAAGGTCATGGGAATTTATTGAGGGTATGTACACATCTAAACTGTATAGTTTGAAGCTGAGAAGAAGGATTCCGTCCATGCCCTGAACACCAACGTGCATTAAAAAAAAAAAAAAAATTCACATGCTCTATGTGGCAAACAGCAATCCATCCTACATATAGCTATACTCATTTAAGATGAATAAATCATTAGCAACAACAGAGAAAGAAAATTTTGCAATATAAAAGGAGAGTTTTCCTAAAGATTGACAGACAAATTGTATATTTTTAAAAAGTTTTTTTCTAGGAAATATAATGAGTAATTGGAAAGCACCTACTTTGCACAACTATCAGATACAAGATGTGGCTACTGTAAAACATGAGATTAAAATATAATAGACTGAGTGGTTCAGGGTTCAGAAATACGAGATTCCAATAAATATACAAAAAGAATGAAAAGTACCTAAAACGAAACATCAGAATTAAGTTCCCCAGTAGGACAGTTCATAAAAAGGAGACTTAACACTACAGAGAAGTAAAAGAGTAACAAATTGAAAAAAATTCCTAGGAATCTAAGGAAAATAAAATATAGATCAAAGTAAAATGATGACAAATAAGGAGGGCAGGGAATGGAGATCCAATCACTAAATCATAAGTTCTGCTGAGGAAGAAATGAGAACAAATGGAACAGAAATAATGATCATAAGTATAATCATAATAATAAAAAACTGTTGCTGTGGAAGAAAATCTGTCTGCAGATCTTTCTGCTCTTAATGTTATGAGAAAAAAATTAACTCATGCCTAAGCTTATAGAAATGTGTTTTTGAAAAATTAAATATAAACCGCTCAAAATTTTAAATAGATATATAACAGATAGATGGATGATAGATGATAAATATTTAGACAGATGGAAAGAAGGATCTCCTCACAGAAAATATTTAAAAAAAAATTTTTAACAAGCAAAATTAAAAAGAAATAAAAACATCAGCTAACATTTGTATTTACTTATGTGCCTCACTATTTTCTACGCAATTTATATATAATCTCAATTCTTATTACAATTACTTATAATATAAATTCTCACAGGAGCCCTGTGATATAGGTATTATCTTTCCCTTTATTGTACAGAAGTGGATTAACTGATTGCCCGTCTTCACACAGCCAGAAAGCGGTGAAGCCAGAATTTGAAACTAAGCAAAATGTTTCCAGAAATTGTGCACTTAACCACTGTGGCATATCATCTAAATTTTTAAATATGTTGGGGGGGGTATTTAAAACAAATAAATTATGATTAATAGATATTAAAACAAACACATTCTGGTTAAAAAATTAAAAAATGGTTTTAATTTTCTAGTAATAAACAGATTCTCAGAAAGATAAAAATATATATAATTGTATGTTTCTATTTTAGTCAGCACTCTTGTCTTCTAGTAACAGAGATCTAACTCATCATATGAAATTTATTGGCATATATAATTGCAAAGTACAAGTTGTGTGAACGGTTTCAGAAGTGATAGGATCCAGCGGTTAAAATGAAGCCTTGGGATTCTACAGCTCTTCATCTTCCATCTAACTTTTTCTGTTTTGACTTCATTAACTGAAAAACTCTCCCCACATGTTGACTAAGATGTAAACAAGCCACAAATAGATTTAAAAATTCTTAATAATAAGTGATTCACCAAGAAAGAAATAACTGATTGGCCCAACTACAGCTAAACCTCCTTTTTTGAATAACCACTGTAGCCAGGTGTGTGGGAATCACAGAGCCCCCCTGATAGCAAAGGTAGAGCATGTAACAGGAGCAAAGGAGGAAGCTTTAACCAACGGAAAAAAATGAAGCACAAACAAAAACAGCAACAGATGTCCACTACAAGAGTACTAAAATGATATAAAAAAATTTCTAAAAAAAAATGAGCAACATTTATAACAAAAACGTAAAGTAAAATTGGAATATAAATAACATAAAAGCATTTGAATGAAAAGCACGAATGTTACAAACATTTATACAAATGAAGGTTAAATGCATAATGAAAACATAAGATGTTTAGGCCTCTATTAATTGAATAATGTAGCAAGAAAATATGAATTTAAAAACAGAAAAAATGATAAATCGAGAGAAACACATTTAGAATGTAAAAATTAAAACACAATAACCATTCTATGTCAGATTAAGTAGAAATAAGAAGACTAAAATGATCATAAAACATAATATATAAGGAAAAATACTGATGTGTATTTTGAATTTCTTAACCTAACAGAGGAAATGTGTCTTTATTTTAATTTTCCATAAAATATTTTCAGAAATTGGTCATAAACTGAAACACACAAATAAAAACAATTTCCAAATTTCCAAAATATAAATTACACTGGAGATAGACATTAAAAACAAATATTTATATTTTGAAAATTTCAAATACTTGGAAATTTTAAAATCCTCTTGAGTTAATTATTGGGCCAAACAAGATAAAAAGATTATATCTAACTCCAAGTTTCTAGGGCTTAATGAGTTGAAAATAGTGATATGAATATATTAATTCAATGAGCTCCATTACTTTTAAATTAAATGAGGGCATTGTTTATTCATGTTTAAAACTACCAATTCCATGATGAAAATGTTAAATTGTTTTGAACTTAATAAAATCTACTTTAATCAATTTAATTGTGTATTTTTAAAGCCCCAACACATTTTATTCCATATTATGACTTTCAGTATGAGAAAGCCCTTATTACTTCATATTTAACACTTTCAAAACAATTAATGTTGATTAGAAGGTATCACACATGATGAAAAGGTCAATAAAACTTCATTAAAATGATGCATCGATATGACGATATTTTAATTGAACTTTATAGTAATGATTAACTAACAAAAAGATGATGGGGGGAAATATATCTAGAGTTATCTCCAATTTTAACAAATTTAAGTTAATCTTCACACTTAGATACTTATGCTATTTTTCTCTCAGATATTTCTAAATTTCTAAATACAATTAATTTCCCAAATGAATTTGTCAAACCCTGTAACTACTAGGGGGCAGTAAAGTCTTATGGTATGCCCAGGAGACAGCCAGTACAATTAGCTCCTTGCAAAACCACATGGGGTAACTGTATGATGCAATTCTCAGCTCTATTTTCTGCCAAGTAGTAAAGTCTATCTAAGAAAACGATTTGGCTCTGATATTTGCACTTAAAAACAAAACCCAATCACTTGACCATCCCAATCAATAAACACTATTAGAAGGCTAATCGTTGTGATTAGGTTACAAATTGGTTATAATGGTATATTCCTTTTTAGGTATCAGATATTAACACTCTTTCTATAAAACTCTACTCAAAATAAATTGTTTTAGGACTTTTTTTAAAATGGTCATTCAAAAGTTAAATAATTGCCTTGTTTAAGGTATCATGACAAATATTTACTATAAAATCATGTGTCTAGCCAACTGTTCAATACTTAATTATTCATGGTAAAGGAATACCTAAAATAGAATTTTGGTGCTCTAAGGAGTATATGTAAAAATGGTTGTTGCCTAGCAACACACCAAAAAAAAAAAAAAAGAAGATGAGGAACTTTATACACTGTTTAGCCATTTTTTAAAAATGTTATTCCTGTTGTACAGCGTATTAGATCAGCGTGCCTTGTGAACAGGATTTTAACAGTCAGGAGATGTGACTGTGTTTAAGATTCCTTTTTCCAGTCACTAGTTCATTGTCAGCAGCAGCTACAGAGCAGCTTTATGTGCATTCAGAGACCGCCAGGAAATTAGTTCTGCATGACTGAGTCAGCACTGTAGCTCAGAGGAGGAGGATCACCCATTTCCTTAAGCAATTGTTTATTCCTTTTTGTGATAATAATATTAAACATTATAATTCCAATGTAAAAAATTGATGCACCGTTATAATTCCTATAAAAATCAAGGCACCCCTAAGAGCAGCTCATAATATAGACTTTTCTGTAAGTTTAATTGTAATTTACTGGGCTTTACTTTCTGTCGCATTCCAATGTGCTTGATATTTGTTGATAGCTTATTTTGTGTCTTCAAACCTTCCAAACTATATGAGGCAGTGAAGTAAAATGTCAGTGAAATGAATTCAGGGAAAATGAACATTTAAAACTAGCAACAGCTAAAATTAAACTGATCTTTTAAAATTAAAGCAAATGTTTTTGTTTCTATGGTTTTCAAGGAAAAAATAGCATGGCATTAAGATTTTCCTATCTGGAACAATTATGTACATCTCGAAGTAAATTTACATTGTTCCAACGTCCTGCACTACTATCCTGTTCTTGCCCATGTGCATCTGTCACACATCCATTCGCCAAATCTATCTTCATTTTTGTTCTTTATGTAATAAAGCAATATAAAATATTCCCTTTTCCAGTCCTATAGGTTAGACATTATTTTCTATTAAAGTCTAGATTGTTTATCTAAATAGTCCTCTTGCATATTCTTTGAAATTGAGATGGATTCTTTTCCTCATTACCACATACTATATATGCAGATTCAAGACTGCAAATGGTCTCTTAGATTTTTGATACATGTCCTAATCATATATCAAAATATGATATGTATAATCTCAAAATATTATACATTCCTACATACACACATACCTTTCAGTTTAGGCAAATTATTCTTGCCTGAAGCCAAACTTATAACTTATTTAGAATTTAAGACCTAAGAGTTTTATGGGGGGACTTCTAGGTATTTCAAGGCAGGATTCCTATTTTATGTGCCTTGTTCTACACCATGTAGTAGGTCCCCCTTATCCACAGGGGATAAGATCCCCCAATGGATGCTGGAAACTGTAGATAGTACTGAATCCTAGATATATTTTTTTTCTATACATACACATACTTTATGGATTCTCTTTGGCATATCCAAATTGCAGCATCACTACTCATGCTTCGGTGCCATTATTAAGTAAAATAAAGGTTACTTGAACACAAGCACTGCGATACCACAACAGTCTATCTGATCCCCAAGATGGCTACTAAGTGAGTAACTAGCGGGTAAGTTACACAGAGTGGATACACTGGACAAAGGGAAGATTCATGTCCTGAGTGGGACAGAGAGGGATAGCAAAAGATTTCATCACACTACTCAGAACAATTCACGATTTAAAACTTGTAAATTGTTTCCGAAATTCCTCACTTAATATTTTCAGAACACATTTGACTGCAGGTAACTGAAACCGTGGAAAGCAAAATTGCCAATAAGAAGGGTACTACTGTGCGCGTGTGCGTGTGTGCGCGTGTGCACGTGTGCGTGTGCGCGCGCGCCTCATTTTAGAATTTCAATAAAATTATTAGCTGTCACTTTTTAGACCTGGGAAGCTAGTATAAAACTATAATCTAGAAAATGGCTAAGAAATTTAATTCGAAGAAAATTTATTAAGCTCTTACTCTGTGGCTTGAAATTTGTGATGGTAAATACAGAAATATCTAATACAGTTCTTACCTTGAACCTTGTTCCTTTTACAACATGAAAGATAACATTTTCTCATATGTCATAATTTTTGGTTGAAAAATATATGAACATGTCAAGCAAAATCAATTTGAAAAATTTTGTAATAGCATAAAGAGTAGAACAGAACTTCTGCATAACCATATTTTTCAAATTGCTCATATTCTATTTCATGATAAAATGACAGGCTTCCTAACTCAGGAGAATCAAGGAGTGTAACATACTGAGTCTATCTAGTCATGAAAACTAGCAAAAAAATGGGAATCCAGTTCACTACAAACTGTTTGCTCTGATGTTAAAAATGTAGTAGTCTCAGAAATGTTCATTAATATATTAGCCCAAGGAAGACAGAAAATTATGCCTATTAAATTAGTAGTTTAATTTGAGCTTGATAAATCACAAAGTAGCATGCAGCTATTTTGTAGCAATCACAAGTCAGAGCAAACACCAAACTGAACAACTGGGAGAGATTAGCAATTAAAGTCAGACAAGGAGATCAGGGTACAATAAAAGAATAAAATCAAAGCCAATAGGGCTTTACAACTTGTGCACTCTCTAAAAAGATCTGATTCTTAATTTTTGGTTCATGTTCTGAGAATATCTTAAAGCCACTCCCCTGAATCTGTCAGAAACAAGTGAAGTTAAATTTTGAAGAACTAAAGGGCATCACAATTCACTTACAAAAAATATAAAACTTGTTCGAAAATATTAGGACTAATAGTCCACCAAAAAAAGATTTAGAAAAATACTTGACAAGTTGAATTACCCAGGCTTGTGATGATTGTGTTACGCTGTGTGAAAAGAAATGATTACCATCATTATCATTCCATACTTCACTTAGAATATCTGCTTGTGAATATAAAGCTGGAATGTGGAAGTAAGGAGGGAATACTTCTGACATTCTTTAACTCCCAAGACATGCACAATGGTGATCTACAAATATAATCATGGATGCCTTCAAAAGTTATGCAGGTCGTATTCTGCTATAAGAACACATGTGTGAGGTGGTGACTGTGGCCTGAAATCTCCCCTCACTCTGCTCTTGAAGGTATGTGTCCTGGCCTCAAAAGAAGGGGCAGTTTTTTAAGACATATTGTTGTTCAAGTCTCTGATCAGGCAGTGGAGGCACAAGCTTTTGCTCACCCATGACAAATTTTCTTATTTGTGTTTCCTTGACCCTTCCTGCCATTAGGTAATGAAGAAATATCAGCATTTTGTACTAAGATACATCTTTATATGTTGCTGGCACTTATTGTAAGAGGAGGCATTGATACATAATTTTTGTCTTATCATAATTTGTTCAGTTTTTTTCTTTTCACATTGAAATTATTTTTTTTAGAAATTTAAAGAAAAATCTGTTTACTTAACCCAGCTTAAACACAAAAATTTATACTTAAAAATAGAATCTTATCTTTAACAATAAAGAGCTGCTTCTATTTCATATCCTTTAATAGATATTAAAATAAACACTTTGATCTTTGCATTAAAGTTAATATTTTACCTTATTAAAAAAAAGAGCTAGTGAAATTGTAAGAATAAAGATTTTTATATTAACTACAAAGTTTTATTTTCTAGATAGGACTTACATAATTCTCGGGGGAAAGAAAGAAAAATATCAATTAATGCATGCAATATAATAGTGTGTTATTTCATATCACCAGTCAGTTGATGCACTGAATATATGGCATTATGCTAAGAACTGTTCAAAATTTAAACTTTAAAATGTCTCTAAGCTCATTAGAAGCTGACAATCTGTCGTCATAAGTAATTTCTACAAGGCAGCTATGTGACAAGACTTGCAAACATGTATTTACTTTCTGAAAACATAATCCCAATTATAAGATTTTAGAGCTCTGCCTGAGAATGTAAAGATTATAGGGATAATAAGATGGGAATTTTATTGAGAGAAAAGAAAAATAAATGGTACAGATAGTCTGCAGCAGGTGGGAGTAGATGATTAAAAACTAGGATTCTTAAAGAGAAAATATAAGTCAAAAAAATAAAGATGAGACAAGATATCCTCACCTACTCAAGCACACAGACACACAGACACAGACACACAGTCCTCTTTCTCACTTAACTGCCATTTTAATGTAATTGTGTTTCATCTCCAGTCATTCCTCTCGCCCAACATCTGTTAGAGGAAGTCTCAACAGATAATGATGACTTGCAATTCTAGCTTGATCCTTTTCTATGCTTTGTTGATCAAGTCTCACACAAACACTACCCATACTTTTGGATTCCCTCCCATTTCTCTAGGAGCAGGAACTGTTAACACTAAAATCTTTTGTTAGCTGTTACTTCCTGATTCTTACCACAATCATTCTAGCCTTGCAATGACTTCCTTCAGAGGATGAGATCAGGAAGTCCACAAAAGATTGTTCATGAAATCAATGAAAATTCACAGTGACCAAACTAGCATATGCTAAGACCACCAGGAAACTTCCTGTTTGGGCAGCCTTGTGTTTGGGCCCAGAACCATTCCTGTGTCCATTGGAGTTTGTTGCGATATTGCACAATACAACACCCAGTACATAGCAACATCATACATATTTTGCAGCTTCATTTACAACATGGAAAACACATAACACCTTGGAAGAACATACACAAATATAAATAGAAAATTATCACAAGATCAAAGTTATGAAAAAAAGGTTCTTTGATTCCTTCTAACTCCAAAAAAAAAAAAAAAAAAAAGAAAAGAGCATATTGATGTTACTATGCTTATTCATGAAAGGAGTAACAAAATAGGCAACTGTTATTTGGGGTATGTTGAATGTGAATAGAAGTATCATTTGAATTTGGTCAAATAGGAATTAGTGGGTTTAATTATAGAATTTACCTATCTATAGGGTTATGCTTTAGATAGATAAGCTATATAATGGAGTGTTTCATGGACAGATATTTACTTGATTTGTATTTGTAAAAATATCTTATTTCAGATTGGAGATTTGGTCTTATAGACCAATAACAGAAGTAGAGGCTAATAAAATAATATTAAAAATAAAGACTTGGAATAGGTCTTCCAGTGTATAAGATTCTTAAAGGTTTTAGTAGCCATCTCCATCTCGACAGACTGTAACTCATATAGTTTATTCACATTTTCTAGAATGATATCGCAAGGGACCCAGTTATTTTTTCCTCCTTTAGGTTTCTAAATGCTCAAAACAAAAACTTTTTTCTTTCCTCAGCAGAATCTTGATACTCCAATCTGGAAATTCCTCTGAGTGTTCATCCATTATCTGAATGAACTGTGGAAATAATTTCTTGTTTTGTCTTTGGTAAGTGCACTAATGGACATGTGATAGACTCATAACCCTTGAAGGTAATGGTGTGAAACTGCTCCAAAACTGGCTAGAAAAACAGAGATCCCATCTCAGCTCTGATCTCTTGATGGTTGCAAATCATACACTTTTTCTATTAGAGAGAAAAGCAGTCCCTCAAAGAATATTCCTTAGTTTTCACTCTAAAGAAGATTTTTGATATATTATATTTAAAAAATGACTATCTAACCAAGTAAATACTTCATGTGCAAAACTATTCATATCTAAATATTGGGTGATCGTGAGCAAATCAGAGTTTTTATTTCAATCATAAAAGTTTCAGATAATAATAGCAATACCTACTTAACACAAAAAGAAAAATCTCACTAAGCACTATGAGATGTGTTTTATATATATTTCAATGTCTTCCAAACAAGTCGGGAAGGTTGATGTCTATACTGTAACATTATTTTCAATACATATAAAATTAGTATCTTGCTAGGTATCTTGTTTCAGATTGAGTCAGAATACATGCTCCATCTTGATGAAATATTTTTTGAATTGAATAATGATGTTATATTACATTTTTGCCTTGTCATTTTATTTTACTTGAGCCAAGTCTGATCATTACCATGGACTGATTCCTTATAAAATAATAAATTGACATTTTTAAATTATAATATTCTTTGATTTATGAGTGTTTGAATCATTTTTCCCTTATGAGAAATTAGCTGAAGAGAACTTAATATGGTAAAATCCACAGTGTATTGTTTTCTGCATATCCAGGGAAAATATGATTTATTTCTTATTCTAGCAATTATAATTTAATGCTTTATTCTCAAATTATTATATCCAATAACTGCTATATTTCTTCTTGTTTTCAAACAGCCACATTTTGTTTTAATTATTTGTTTTCTAAGGACTATTCAGGGAGTTATAATATCCATGATGTAACTACTATTTCACTTTCTCATGATGTAGATTGAAGGAACATGTTGTATCCATCAAAACACTGCTAGAAAGATTCTAAGTGAGTGGAAATATTATAGTATATCTCTATTTTTACAGAGCCACTCTCCTTTATCCTCATAACACTACCCTTTACAAAGTTAAAAATATAACGGCATTGAAAAATAATTGTAATAAATGATAAAAAAAGATTACTGTTTTTTAAATGTACTTTGATGAAACAAAATCTTATACTGTGACATAGGAAATAGAAAGAAGACAGAATGAATTAAAAATGGGACGGGACAGCGAATATCTCTACAAAAGAATGAGTGAAAGAAAAAAGATGAAGACTCTGGAAAGTGGATAAATTATTAGCAAGAATATTAACATTACTTCCCCCAACCCTACAAGATTAAAAAACAAAAAAGGGAGAAAAAAAGTCATGAGAGGTTGGAGTACCTAAGGAGCCTCTGTATGAATCTTTTATATTTCATCTGTTAATTCTAGGACTGTCAAGAGAATAAGCAACTCATATACTTGTAACAGAACTATTTGGGTTTTAATTTTGACAACACTATCTCTTAAATTACTTAAGCCTTCTAAACCTAGTTTTTTTTTAATATTAAAATGGAAGCAATAATATTTACCTTGTGAATGATGTCGTGGATTGAATTAAATAGAAAATGTCAAGGAAATTATAGCACAAATGAATTCTGAAGAGCAAAGCTAGCATTCCTTGCCGTTTTATTTTCTGTGGCATAGCCGATTCATCCTTTTTTCAATATTGTTTTCCCTTGTTAACATCTTCTATGATAAGACATCAACTCTGATTTACTCTACTCTCTCATAGTGACTTCATGGCCAGCCACTATCTATGGACCTGCACAGAATAAATAAAAGTGGGGCGGAGAGAAGTGTTAAAGTGAGTGAGTCTATCTGATAGGCTTGAGTCATTTATAGCTATTAGGAATCCAGGAAGAACTAACATGACTAAATATAATACGTGATGATGGGTAAGCAAGTGATGTGCAGTGATGACAAGAAAGAGGTTTGAGAAACTGCTCAGTGGACAACTTGGTGAAAAGTTTAGGAGTAGCGGTGGACATGAAGGCAGAACAGGAAGAATGGTCACAAATAGTCTGGGGTTTTGAAACAATGTCAGAAATGAGCCTTTGATTTTTGTTAAAATACATCACAACACTGCAATTATAAAATAACGTATAATATTACTCCCTCCAAAAATGGATATTGTTTCCTGTGGAGGCTTATTAGAAAACAATATAGTTGTGGACAAACATCTATCATTGCTCCCAGGCAAAAAACTGAAATATGTGCATGAATGAATTATTTCTACACTGAAAACAAGGTCATCCAAATCTATAGTTACCAGACACTAGAGTATTAAAAAAGAATAGGAAAAGGCAGATATGAAAAATGGATACAGGAGAATTCATTTTAAATGAGAACTTTATAAGGGGGGAAAAAAGAAGTCAAAACATAGGAATTCTTTAAATTCTTTAAATCACTTTAACACTAAAGTGATTATGTCTGAGGCTGAGTGACCCAGAGTCTGTCTCCCATGAGGCAAGGGCCTTCATAGGCCAGCACCAGTCATTTTCCAGCCTCCTAATGAGTAAGGCAGCTCCACAAGCCAAAGAGAATGCTCCAGGGTAGGTTGCAAAAGGTTGAGCTCATACAAAGCCTGCAGCCATTGTTCAAAGAGATCCCCAGGAATCTGGGTGAGACACCAATAGCATCAGCTACAGTCATTATCAAAATAATCTAAAATTTTATCAAAAGAGATTCTTATAAAAATTAAAGTGACTTGAATGGGGTAAAGTATGGGGGTGGGAGAAAAAACATCTTTCTAGTATCCCTAATGTCATTTTTTCCAGGTTCTAACCCTTATTTCTCAGTAATATGACTAAAAGTGTTTGTTAAACATTTAGTGGTCCAAAGACAAAGGGTCTAGTCTACAGACTTTCTGATCTGTGTGGCCCTTTTCCATGTGGAGTATTTTTCAGATTTCTATATATAGATATAGATAGATATCTTATAATAACAGATATTATTTGTGAAGCTTCTAATGATTCCAAGAAATAAAAAGGGCAAGTATTTATTATCATTTTATAAATAGGCAAACCAAGACCTAGAAAAGCTATACACTCACTAATACTATTCACACAACTGTTAAATGGTACTTCCAAAACTTGAATCCAGATTCTTGACTCATTATTCAGTGTTCTTTCCCCATTGCCACAACCTCCATTTCAAAGAATGTTTCAACCTCACAATTAAAAAAATGTGTTGTTTACACATGTCAAAACTTCATCCTTCCAGATAACACTAAAATAATCTTAGTGAAATAGGCACAGCATCTAGAATCAAATGAACAATGTTCAATACCTACATTCATCACTTATTATCTACATGACAGTGGATAATTCATGTAGAGCTTTATTTATTTTCCACAGAAAAGTTACATGTAGAAATAATACATTTGCCCCAAGGTTGGTTGTGTTGTATTTGTAAGAGATAACATTTTTGCATATTATAAAATCCTATATGGTATTATCATCATCAACATTATATGGAAAAGACCAGGTAATCTATAGTCAGGTACAGTTATTTCCAGATGACCATTACATCAAACCTTTAGATCACCAATTATTCAGGTTTTAAGATTCAAAGATGATAGGAATCCAGACCTAGACTTGTGATCAGACAATATCCTAATGACAGCAAAACCTGAATCTTTTTCATAGCCTGGGGCATAATGTTGTTTTTAATGCCAGAAACCCCACTGAGGTTCAACGCATGTATCAAACTTTCTTGAAGAATTTTCCTCCCTTTTTTGAGGTAAGTGCATCATAGGCTGCCTAAGTAGTATAGTTTGGTGGTGCCATTTAGCTCCATTTTTCTAAAGAAAATCTTTACATTCTAGTGTTTTAATTTCCCTCTGACCCCAATTAAAATTGCAAATGAAATTCATAACCATAATTTTTGTTTATAAAACATGGATACCTATAAGAATTTTTTCAAAAGTAAAAAGAAGAAATATTGAAATTTGAAAATAAATGAATCCTGAAGTTTGAAAATGAATAAAACTACCATCTCTATAGTGTATGCCTAGTATAAATTACCTTTCCTCCATGACAGTGAAATAGAGACTTCAAAAACTAGATGTGATAGTGTAACATTTCCCCTCTTAATCTCTCCATCAGAAATTCTGGAGATTAGTGAATAGTTATTTCAGCATTCTGAGCTGTGCTAATCATTATTGCAAGCTATTATTCACTCAAGTTTCTTGAGTGTGTTGAAGCATTCAAAATACAAAAATATATTTTAACCAATTATCACATTCATAAGATACTTGAATTCAAACACAGTATTCTATTAACAAGCAATCTAAAGCAACC
The DNA here is from genome assembly GCF_000151845.1 of Pteropus vampyrus. Classification (NCBI taxonomy): domain Eukaryota; kingdom Metazoa; phylum Chordata; class Mammalia; order Chiroptera; family Pteropodidae; genus Pteropus; species Pteropus vampyrus. Next base: position 2,187,298 of record NW_011888845.1, on the reverse strand, counting down.
ACATCTCATTCTTTCAATCAAAATAAAATGTATATTTTGGCTTAAAGAAACAAAAAACAGTCAAATATCTGAGTATAATACAGTAGAAGAAGAAAACATTTTCCTCCCACACATACAGCTATTGGCACTTGAAATATACACAATTTCTCTATTGTTTCTCTATTTGTCTAAATTGGACCTGGCAATGAATGGCAATAAAGCAAATGGCTCAAGATATCCTTAGTGCCTGCTATCTTAAATTTTAAGGTTGATAATTCAAACTGTAGTACAATACATAACTCAGCTTTGGTAGGGAGAGAGGGAGAGGCGAGAGAGAGGAGAGAGAGAGGAGAGAGAGAGGCGCGAGAGAGAGAGGAGAGAGAGAGAGGCGAGAGAGAGAGGCGAGCGAGAGGCGAGAAAGAAAAAGAGAGAGAAAGAAAAGAAAGAAAAACTCAATGAGATCAAATAATTATTTTGTCACATTTCAGTTGTTTGTAGTAATGCCAAATATTGTAGCAGAGACTAATTTTATGAAAGATAATAACTCTAAATGACTTTAAAATATTTAAAGGTTGCTATTGCTTTGTGTTTTGCAAAGAAATGGCTTTTCAAAATCAAGCATTTTGTTTCAACATAAATTTAATCTTTAAGATAAACTCATATATCTAAGATGGAAAACACTGGTTTTACTAACTCTAACTTTCAGAATTTAGCCATTTTCTGCCCTCCGTCCATACGTGATAGGGAAGATTTAAAAGAGAAGTTATATTCATTTGTTAAATCCTAAGGACAACACAAAGATATCCTGATAATTTTAGAATCTCCTTTTCTGATATAAGCCTTTCAGAAACCAGAGCTGATTGATTCTAGCTTGAGGGGAGAATAATACTGCCCATACAACATAAACCATGTTGTTTAGTTTAGTTTGAAATCAGTGAGCACAAAACAATGGGAATTTTATATGAAATTGAGCTTATACTAATAAAGTAATATGTTTTTTGAAAATATTATGTCACATGATGAGATAGAAAAATAGTACATTAGGTCAAGCAGAGGATTTTCATCTCTATTCAGTTATTTTCAGCACAGACTCTTATCTATCTATGGTCCAAAATTGGATAATTATTCTTTTTGTTTTTCTAACTCCAAATTGACTCTTAATAAGGATAGTATATGGGAACAACTATTTAATGATGTAGTTGTTTACATCATCAAGACATGCTTTAAACCTATAAAATTCTTAATGGATATTGCTAATTGCATTGCAGTTCTGAAGTGAATATCATATTTTGATTATTTTCATAAATCAATAGAAAAAAACAGTTTTAAATGAAGTGACAACTATTAATTCCTCCAGTTGCCTGGAATAAAAAAAAAATTAATTCTTCTAAATTAAAACCTAAATGAATATAAGTATAATAGCATCTAAAGTAGAGTACCTAAATAGGAAGAGACAAGCTGCTTGGTACTCTATGATGAAGTCTCAATTATTTTCTCTGTGTCCAAGTATGATATTAATAACATTCCTCCATCATATGCTCTTTCAATCAGTGTTCATCCAATGAAGAAAAGAAAATTCTCATATATATCAGTGGGTAGTGCATATGCATGGAGGTAGTCTCTCTTAAGTAATGATAGTACTATTCATTCAAACAGCACATGGGAGTTAAAAAATATTTTACATACAGGGTATTCAACATGGAGTTACCACTCCACATTGATTAGATTTCTTTTTGGGAAAATTCACTTTCATATCAGTCACAAATCCATGCTTTATCTTCATACAGGAGGCCAATTCAAAACCCACAGTCAGTAACTGTCTTAATTAGCTTCTGGATAGCACATTCTCCAGCATATAAATTTTAGGAATTTATATTCTGTATGTAGAATTTTCATTTAAAAATAAACATAGATTATAAATATTTTGACAGATCATGGCTTGGTTTCCAATTTTACCAAGCAGAATCACTCTTAATTCCTATTTTTTTAATCCCTTATATTTAAGGCTTTTTTGTTTTATAACAGCTATCAGATAATCACCTTTTCACAGTCACTAAATTTAAGGATTGCGCTTATGCCACATTTTGTTATTGAAAGCTCTAAGAAGCTATGTCTTATTTGAATTAATCATTAAGATTCAATGTGAACCATGCAGTTAGTATTTCTTTATTTTCCCATCTTTATTACTTACTTTCTTCTACCCCGTACTCTTCTTCAACCTCTCTGCATGGGCAACCATTTAATCTTTATATATCTGTATATGGTTTTACAAAATGTATGTTATTGTTTTGTATGCTTGTATTTTTAATTTTCATAAAGGCTAGGGTGTTATATAGCTAATTATCTTTCTCAGTTTTTCCACTAAACACTATGATTTTAACATCTGCCCGTGTTGCCATGTGGACTTAAAATCAGTTGCTTGTAATTGCAATACAGTAAGGAAAGCATCAAGCATGTTTTTCTTATTCACTCCCTCGTAATGGAAATCTAAAATGCTTCCAACTGCTCACTTCCACAAATTTGCTGCAAGGACTATACACATATGTAATCCCTAATGGATCTGTATAAAAATTACTCTGAGACTTTTATTAAGAAAGGTAATTGATGACTGAACACACTTTTCTCCAGAATAGCTGCACCAATCTACCATCTCACCAGAGGAACCTGAGCATCCCCAATTCCCATGCTGCCACCAATGCTTTCCACTTTGGGTTGGGCTAAGAGAGATATAATGAAATCACAAAGTTGTTTTAATTTGCATTTATATGATTACGATAACTTTGAAATCATTTCTTATACTAGTGAGATTTAGGGGTTATTTTCTGATCCTTTTTTTTCTTATTATTTCCTCATTTTCTATTTTAAATAATTTCATTTTAGTAAAGGCATTACTTGTATATTCAAAATATACAACATAATGTTGATTATGACAATGTCTTCTTCCATTTTATCATCTGTGGTCTTATTCATTGCACAAAAATCCTCAATTTTTACATAATTCCAATAGCTGAATTTTTCCCTTATGATGTGTGCATTTGAAGTTTAATATTTCTTCATAGATTGGCCATAAAGATATTGCAGAGAAATCTTAAAGTCATTTAGCATCTTCCTCTCCATGAACAATTTTGTTTATAACATAAAATTGTCTCAATAGAGTAGATAGGTATAAAAGTAGAAATGCAACATTAAGAAAATATAAGAGCAAGTTAAAATAACTGACAAGAACATATATTTATGTCAGGAAAAACAAATTGGTGAGAGAATAGTTTATAACAATTTCACCTTGAAGTAAGTTTATTTTTAGATTTTTAGAGATGTACTCTGAAACAAACACAAGAATAAAAAAAAAAAACTTTGCAAGGAACTATATATGAATTCAAAGATTTCAATCAGTATTGTAATGACAATATATAGAAAGTTGACTCATCATTACAGCAACATGTCTATTTCTTGGCATAAACAGATGACTAACTATGCTTCCCCTCTCAACTATGCCTCCCCCAACTTTTAACTGACATATACATTTAGTATGAATGAGAATTTAATACCACACATAATTCTTCTATGACAATTTGCTTTTTAAGCATGTCTCCTAATAATGAAATAAAATAGATTTGAAAGAAATGTTAAGTACCATATCTAAGTGATTATTTAAGCCTTGAAATAATGGATGAATATAATTTTATCTTAAAAATATAATAGATTACATATTTCATCAGCTCGAACTTTCAGCATTGGTACTTAATTGATAATGATACAAAATTCTGTAGCAGCAATAAGACAAGGGTAAAACACTAAACTGGCTGAATATACAAAAACAATTAAAGAAATAGTCTGGATTATAAGACATATCATGACTATTATTAAATACATCAAAATAATTGCTCATATGCCCACAAATTTTCAGAGTTTATTTTACTTTTATCTGTGCCTGTAGGAAAGGAACATTGACTATACTCATGACTGTTGAAAGTTGCAAAACAGCTTAAGAAATTTTAGGAAAAAAACTATTTGAAGGTAAATTGAGTTTTAAAAATTAAATTAAATTTTATAATTGTGAAAAAGTATAAGGACAAGTTATAATAACTGGGCATATAGTTTTCTCTGTTATTATATTTGTTTTCTGTTTAATTCAGGAGGAAGATTAAGACAGCTTAATAAGCACAGGATCTATTTTAGGAATCAAGTATTTCTTTAGAATAGTTGTGTCTGCATTTTATTTCTTTACATTTCTAACTCCAAACTAAATATGTTAATTTAACAATTGTTAATCTCCAATCACCACCTTACTCTTACATACCAGGTATTTTAAAACACTTCGTATGATTTTATTTTTCTTTCTCTATATTGGGGAATTAAATTTTTATTAATCAGGAAAAATGACAATTAAGGACAATGATAATTTTTAATTTTTATATTTTTGCTTTTCAGTTTTCTGTAAGCACAAGTATTCTGTGTGTGTGTGTGTGTGTGTTTTGCTTGTATGCTTGTTTTTGTGACCTTTGAATTATCTTCCTGGTATCTGTGAAATAAACAAAAAGGTATACTTTATACTAATCTCTGGCTTTTTACAAGCCAAAGACACAGCTACCAGGGTAAAAGGAAAAGTTCTCACCAGAAGCTCAGTGTGACTAAGACATGACTCCTACTAATTACCAGGATTAGTTGCTTGATAACATATGTGAGAGGTTAACTCCTTCTGCCATCACAGCTGCACATGTGTTACTTTTTTTCTAAAACTAAGTATTTCATCAAAGACAGTGGCCTTTAAGGTAAAGTCAGACTTGCTTGCTGGTCAAGGAACTAATAGCAGCTGCAATTCCCTAATAGAATTTGTTAGAAAACTTGAAAAATGCCTGTGCCAGCCTTCAGATAAAGTCGAGTGAACCAAATAGCTTATGTAGTAGTTTTCCATTGCCACTTTAACAAATTACCATAAACATGGCAGATTAGACAACATTAATTTATTATCTTAGAGTTCTGGAGGTCTGAAGTCTGACACAAGTCTCACAAGCTAAAATCAAAGTATAATCGGAGCTACGTCTGGGCTGCATTCTTTTACAGAGGCTCTGGATAGATACGTTTTCTTACCTTTTCCAGTGTGTAGAGGCTGTGTGCATTCCTTGGTTCCCCTTCCTCCATCCTCGAGACTAGCAAAGGTGAATTCAGTCCTTCTCACATCACATCACTCTGACTTCTTCCACAGTCACATCCCTTCTGACTTTTCTGCCTCCTTCTTCCCACCCTAAGTACCCTTCTGATTCATTGGGCTCACCTGATAATTGAAGCTAATCTTCCCATCCCAAGGTCAGCTGTGAGTGTCCTTAATTCCATCTGCAACCTTAATTCCATTTTGACAAGTAATTTAATATATTCATGGGGTCTGGGATTAGGACATGGACATCCTTGGAGTGTCATTATTCTGCCTCTCATACTTGTTACATATCTGAAGTTTTTATTTCATCAAGTATATAGCACCTGCTAGAAAATACTGTTGATCCTCATCAATATTCAATTCCTTATTCAGTAATTCAGCAAATTTCATTTCAGACTATTAAGTAGTGAGTACTTGATATGCAGTACAAAGCAAAATATACAGACTTTTCCCACCCTCTTGAATCTATTCTCTGCTAAAACAAAGTAAAACAAATGAACAAAAAATCTATAAATGATTGATTGTTGACTGATATTTCTATCTGGTATGCATCTTTGTATTTAATTTTAGAGAATTCCTGACATGAAATTTGTAATTGATAAATACTATTTAAATAGCAAAACCTTTTAAAATAAACTATATTTCTCCATTTAACTGAGGATACAGAATACAAATAATAAGTTTTTCTCTACATCTCAACCATAAAGATCTAAAGACATAGATTATAAATGAATAATATATTTTGCAAGAAAAGCTAAGTCCTCTTGAGCTTTCTAAATTTTGTTTTTGATTCTTGAGATTTAGCACTTCTCTTAATTGAAAATAGACTGTAAAATTTAGTACTTGAAGACAACATGTAGTCTTGTTCTGAAGTTTAAGAGTAGTACCCTAATTTAATTTTAACAATAATTTTCCACAGAGATCTCTTTCCCCATAACAGTACAAATAAATGACAAATTCTTTCCGTGAAGCTTCTAAACTAAGAATTTATTGTAATATGTGTAGGCCATTGGACTAGGTAGGGAGGAGAAGAAGATAAATATAATAAAAATAATTTAAATTGTTTTGAAATGAATGGATATATCATCAGGCAGCTATTGTATTTATAACCATAAAATCTCAATGGCATATAAAAACAAGAATTTATTTCTCATACATCTGAGGATCTATTTTAAACTATAATTCCGGATGAGTTGGCTCCTCATTGCCTATTCATCCCTGTTCTACTTAATACGTTTTCATTCAGAGGTCTGAGATGAAGGGACCAGCAACTACACAGGGAATGCTCTTCTCATGGCAATGGTGGGAAAACAAAATGCAAGCCCCGGTGTGCCAGCACATTTCAAATTTTGCTTGCATCATCATTGAAATAATTCATTGGTCACAGCAAGGCACAAGGCCAGAGTCAAGAGGCAGATTCAACCTACCATGAGGCCATAAGGACACATGGCCAAATCCAAAGTATATCGAAAAAAGTACTTTCCACCCAAAGAGGGGGATGGGGGAGAGTAAAAATTTTCTGAACAATAACCCCAACTATTACCAATATATTTTGAAACAGGTACTCAGAAACATTATTCTTACATTCTTTATTAGGCACAGGAAAATGAAAGCACATATTTGTCACTGGAAATATTTAAGGTTTGTGACATGATTCTTTAACATAAGATAAGGAGTTTCTTAATGATACAAAAGGTCCTTATTTTAATTTGCCCAGGCTGCCATAATAAAATATCACAGACTGGGTGGCTCAAACAACAGAAATTTATTCTCTCAAAGTTTTGGATGTTGGAAGTCTGAGATCAAAACCCAGCATGTTCAGGTTCTGGTGGTTGCTCTCACCCTGGCTTGCAGATAGAAGCTTTCTCACTGTGTCTTCATATGAAGGAGTGAAAGAAAGCAAGCTTTGGTCTCTGTGTTTTCTTATAAGGATACTAACCCCATCTTGAGGGGCCTGTGATTCTGATCTCATCTAAATCTAATTTCCTCCCGAAGGCCACATCTCTAAATATCGTCCCATTGGATATTGTGGCTTCAACATGTGAGTTTTGGGGGGACACAAACGTTCAGTCCATAATATTCCCTAACGAGAGGACTTTGGAAATATCTAACAAAAGTACATATGCATTTACCCTTAGACTCACTGATCTCACTTCTAAGAATTTATCCATGTCAATATATCTCTTACTATGTTTTTAAAAGTCACAAGATTATTTATTTTGTCATTATTTATATTAGCGAAATATTGGAAACAATCACACTGCCTATATATAGGTAACTAATTAAATAAACTGGATATTCATGCAATAAGGTACTATGCAGATGTTTAAAAAAGAATGAGAAAGAGGTCAATAAACTGGTATAAAGTGATAGCCAGCATATATAATTAATTTTTTTAAATCCGAATGCAAAAGAATTTATATAATATGCTTCCTTTGTGTAACAAAGAAAGAGAAATGAGACTATATGTGCACATTTGCTTAATTATAGGTAACTAATTAAATAAACTGGATATTCATGCAATAAGGTACTATGCAGATGTTTAAAAAAGAATGAGAAAGAGGTCAATAAACTGGTATAAAGTGATAGCCAGCATATATAATTAATTTTTTTAAATCTGAATGCAAAAGAATTTATATAATATGCTTCCTTTGTGTAACAAAGAAAGAGAAATGAGACTATATGTGCACATTTGCTTAATTATAGGTAACTAATTAAATAAACTGGATATTCATGCAATAAGGTACTATGCAGATGTTTAAAAAAGAATGAGAAAGAGGTCAATAAACTGGTATAAAGTGATAGCCAGCATATATAATTAATTTTTTTAAATCTGAATGCAAAAGAATTTATATAATATGCTTCCTTTGTGTAACAAAGAAAGAGAAATGAGACTATATGTGCACATTTGCTTAATTTTAGAAAAGAAATACAGAAGAGATAAATCATAAATTAGTTAACTACAGGAAGTTTGTGAGAATGAAAAGTAAGGAACAGGGAAAAAAATGAAACATCTTTGAGTTTGCCTCATTATACAGTGACTTTTTAACCATGTCAAAGTTTTCTATATTAAAAAAAATAAAATCAACAAGGAAACCCTTATAATCCAATAGAAAAAAAGCAAATACACCTAACTGCATATAAATTGATAACATAAACAGATGTAATTTTGTACACAAGTAACATATACAAGTAATTTTGGACACAGTCTTCTTATTGCATACCTTCATGAAAACTAGTCTAAGAACAAAATGAACTGTAGAAATATTTGAACCATACTAGGTAAGTGGGCAAGGGTGTTTTAATTCTAAAACCATTTTGTCTATAATGAAACTAGAATAAATGAATAAATATACTGATATTGTTTCAATGTGAAGAGAGAGTTATAAATACGGAATGCAGCAAGGAAAGAACCCAATGAAGGGCTTCAAACTTGTAAATATTAACACGAATGCATGACTTTGCCAGCTATGATCACTGAAAGGACCTAGAAGCAATGATATCTCAAGAACAATTAACATAACCAGTCTCCATATTTGGCTTACTAAACACCTTTCACCAAAAAAGAGGGTGGGGAAGAAGTACTAGAGAAATGAAAGCTTCCAGGGCAGGGTTGCGAAAAGTCCAAATTAAGATAAACCCGGACTATTTTGTTGTTATGCTGAGTGTAAGGACATACTCAAAACCTCAAGAGGATGTATCGCAGGACAGAAGCCAGATTGGTAGAGATCCTGTTTGGAACGATTTGAGCACCAAAAATAATGACAGTAATGGAGTATCACACATTGAACGTGTGTGTGTGTATGTGTGTGTGTGTGTCTGTGTGTGTTAACTGAGTTATTTAGAGATACTCAGAAATACAATGGGGGGGGTGGTTCTTTACAGAAGAATGATGAATAGTAAATGTAGAAAGAATGACATTAAAAATTATCTTCAAAAACTACTAAAATAATGAGTGATTTAGAAAGAAATCATCAGTTGATATTAAAACTATCAGGTGAATGGTTGTTTAGGAATAGGATATTAACATAGTCTCGAATATTTCATATTAATATATTACTTATTAATTAAAAAGAGAAAATTATTATGTTAACAATCAAAAAATCTGTCAGACATCTCAATCAAGCCTTCAGAATTAAAAACTTCCAATAAAGGAACACACTGACATTGTATGCCTCCTGCTGTAATATATTAAGAAGGACATATTACCCATTTAATGCTATTTCCAAAGAATATTTCATTCAAATATCATAATGAGGTGCTAATCACCTCACCGAGGAACATTCTATAAAACAACTGGTCTGAAAACTTTTTAAATGCCAACATCATAAAAGGCACAGAAGGAAGGAAATGGCTCTTCCAGATCAAAGGGAACTTTACAAATAATTCAATGCTTTATATTTCATTGGATTCTAAACATTTTTAAAAAGCTATAAAGAACATTATCAGAAAAATAAAAATTTTCTACAACCAATTATATGTTAGAATACTGTATCAATGTTAAATATTTTCTTCTGGTTAACATGGTGGAGTTATATGACTATATTTTTCATCATTACCAAGTATTATATATAAAATACATTATGATGTTTATGGATTATTAAAGTCTTGGCAATGTCTGAACATGATCAATAAACAAGCATTCATTTAGAGCTTATTATATATCAAGTTGATAATTGCCACAAGGGGATTCAGTGATATGTGACAACCTCTGTGCTTGACAATTAAGAAATTAACTAATTAGAGAAAACAACAGGCAATAATATAAATGATACTAAAAAAAAAAAAAAATGCCCAATTCTATGGTACAAACCAGTACTCTGTAAACAATTTTTATGTACCTATGAATTATCAAGGATCTCATTAACAGGCAAGCTCTAATTAGGTGGGTCTAGAGTGAGGCCTAAGATTCTGAATTTCTAATAAACTCTGGCCTTTGGATCACTATTTAAATAGTAAGTATGGACTATAAGAGTTATAGAAAAAATAATTAAGAATTGGAGTAACTAAGGAAGGCTTCATGGAGGAAATGAATCTTGACAACTTAACTCTTTTCAAAAATGAAGGAGCAAAGGGAGAGGTAGAAAGTATTTAGAATAGCGCTATTCACTTATTCATTCCTTACCTTGTATATCTTCTCAGCATCTAGCACATAGAGGAAACTGAGCAGCAGTAAGGGCAGTGTTTAGATCCATTTTAGCATCTCTTACAGTGTCATATAGAGGTGGAGTTCATTGAATATATTTATTAATCTCAGTTTAATTTATGGCTAGAAAATTAGCTGAAAAAATTTTCAAGAGAGAAAACATCATGATGCAACTGTGAGCTGGTAAAATAAATAGTTCTGACTCAAGGGAAATATAACCGTGTTTGGATAAAGAGGGTGAACAAAGATTATGGAACATTTTAAAAGACTAGAAGAGAAGTTTACTTGAGATATACAAAATTTTCTGAATTGGAGAAATTCTAAAAATAATGTTTTTGTTTAGAAACAAAAAGTAGTCTTAATGGAAGAGTGTCAAAATAAAGACCAGTTGGAAGTTGTTGCATAATCCAGAGCAACCAGAGCAAATTTTCTCCTAATTTATCAGTCTTCTTCCTTCATTTTCTTTGCCATTCTCTCTTTTGTATGTATCAAAGATTATGGAGACTAAGTTATTCTAATTCCAGGACACTGGGTCATTGGTAAAGGTGAGACCCTGATCAATTTTTTCCTTTACTCATGTCAAAGTTTTTATATTAGCAATTAATTTTTTTAACCATTTACAAAGATTTCTTTTTAAGTTGACTTTAAAGAAACTTGATGTCACAGCTAAAGCAACAATGTTAATCATTTTAATCAGATTCTTTCTTGAATCATTGATAAAGTTCAATTAGCTAGACAATTATTGATGTTAGCTTGTTAGGTACAAATATTTGAAAGCCTCTGTATGTTACTCTTAAACCTGTTAGTAAATATTTAGTTCTATATTGTAAATGATTTCTTCCTGTACATGATTGCATTTTTATTTTTTTAATGCTATCTTTTGATAAACAAGTTTATTCATTTTGAAGAATAATTTACATACTTTTTCATCTATACCTAATAAACTTATCTAGGAATTTTGAAAAAAAAAGGTAAAATATTAATTATCAGATAAAATCATATTACAACATTAAACAATTTAAACATGTTGCTTCTTCCAAGAGATTCAAGAAAATATAAGAAATGGAAAATATGGCACTTTAGGTATCTATTAGGAATTCATGTACGTGATAAGGAGTATTAGTTATTGTTACTATGTAACAAATTACCACTAATTTAGTGGCCTTAAAAAACAAATGTCTTATCTCACAATTTCTATAAGTGAGGAATCTGAGTACACAATAGCTGGGTTCTCTGCTCAGGATCTCACAAAGCTGAACTCAAAATATAGCCCAGTCTGCTATCTTATTTGATGTTCATAGCCCTCTTCCAAGCTCACAGGTTGTTTCAGTATTCAGTGCCTCGAGGTTGTAGGACTGAGATCCTCAGCTACTAGAGGCCTCCTATTGTTCTTGGTAGATGGAAGATTTCTAACTCAATGACAATAAGAAAACATCTCTCCTCTTTGAATCTCTCTGACTTCTTCCATCTCCGACCTCTAGATTCTTTCTCAAAGGGCTCACTTGAGTCAGATTCATCCAGGATAATCTCCTTCTTGATTAACTTAATTGATTAGGAATTCTAATTACATCTGCCAAATACCTTTATCTTACCTTATTACCTAATCTAATCATTGGAGTGCTTTCTCATCATATTCACAGATATCATCCACAATCAAGAGTTGAGATTACATAGGCTTTGTACATGAGGGAGGTATGTGTGAGTGTGTGTGTGGGGAAGAAGAGGGGTAGGATTATTTAAAAAATTAGAAGAAAATAATAATGAACATTTAGTTTATTCTACTGTGGGGAATAAAACATCCTCTGAATGTTTAAAAAAATTATAAAAAAGAATAATAGATCTGTTTATAAAATATTTCTTAATCATGTAAATTAAAACTACAAAATATAATAGAATATGAAAACCTGCAAAAGTTAGTTTTACATTTATAATTTCAATTATTCACATGCAAACAGATTTTATAAATTAATAAGAAAAAGTAACCTCAATAGGAAAATGGAATGATTATATGAACAAGAATCTTAAAACATCATAATATTACGTGATTTTGCTATTGATTTTACGCTGCCACATTCTGTGTATTTGCTATCAATTAATCTTTACAATGAGCTTATGATGAGATAATATTATTATACCTATTATGAGTTGAATTGTGCTCCCTCCAAAAAGATATGTTGAGTTCTAACCCCCAATACTTCAGAATGTGAATTTTCCTGGAGATGGGGTGTTTATAGAGTTAATCAAAGTAAAATGAAACCATTAGGGTGGGATCCAGTCCGATATAACCAGTGGCCTTATTGAGAGGGAAATTTTGACACAGAGATAGATAAGTAGAAGATGTGAAGAGACACAGAGAAGACAGCCGCATAATAGCCAAGGAAAGAGGCCTCATACAGATCTTTCACTCACAGCACTCAAAAGGAACCAATACTGATGACATTTTGATTTAAAATCTCAAGACTTTAGAACCGTAAGAAGATAAATTTTTCTTTGTAAGCTACCCAATTTGTGATGCTTTGTTATGACAGCCCTAGAAAACTAATAGAATACATAATTATTTTCATACATAAAAGAAAATAACAAGAGTTTAGTTAACTTATCCAAGGGAATAAACCAATCAATGGTATCAGAGCTCGTTATCAAACTCAGCTCTCTCTGATGCTGAAGGCTATGTCCTTAATAATTCTACTACACTGAACATAAGTAACATTCAATAAACATGAAAATAATTCTTAGAATCAAAAAGAAATGATATTTAATAAACAATGATATGTCTTACCTGCTTATCAATAGGAAAATAATTTTAATAGTAAATACTGTCAAGGGAGATGGTTTACTAAAATGGTCACTCTTGTTCATTGTTGTTAAGTGTGTAAATGAACACTCATTTATGACATTTGATAATCTGGCAAAATAAATATACAGAACTCCTGAGAAATTTTCATCTTTTTCATTCAGAAGGGATTTATCCTAAAATGTCATTAGAAATGTGCAAAATGTTTGATCATTACAATATGATTTATAGTACCAAAATATTGGAACCATTCAAAATGATCAATAATAGGTGAACACTTAAATAGACTGGTACATTCATATGATGAAATTTTTCATTGTTATTAAAGTAATGAAGAAATTTTTTTTAAACTGCCAAATATGTATTCTTTTAAAAAAGTTGTTGGTAAAAAGTTTTAAATATTATGACAAGGATTGAGAGTGGGACATCAGCAAAATAACACAATAGGAGTTTTCTACTGTCATCCCTTGCCACGCCTGCCAGAACATTAGTCTTGATAATCACCCACCAACTCACCCTATCAGGCCAGACCCAGCAAACACTTCTGCAGACAGCAAATATGAGCCTTTCAGACAGCTAATGAGTGCATGCAATAAGCTTCCCAACTCTGTGGGATTGGGGAAAGATTCACAAACTTGAGGATATCAGGGTACTTCCTTTGGGAAAACAAACAGGAGTTTTCTGAGCACTTGTTTGGCTTTACAAGATTTAGGAAAGGCTTGCAATATTAAGAATCTTCCCACTCAAGAAGGAACAGAAAAGTATAGGCAGGCACGTCCATAGGAAAGTTTTGAAAAAAACTCAGAATTCCTAGCCAAACTGACTGGCGAAGTTATTTCTCTCCCAAAGATAGTCAGTAAAGATTGGAGGAGGTACCTTCTTCTTTAAATGTGAAGACAACAATGCAAGACTTCAGTGAACATGAAAAATCAAGAAAACATGATGCCATCAAAGAAACAAAATATTTTTTCAGTAACTGACCTCAAAGAAATGGAGATCTATTAATTTCCTAACAAAGCATTTAAAATAATTGTTTTAAGGAAGATCAGTGAACTATATGAGAACATAGACAACTCAACACAATACTACTATAGCTATAATAATTTGTTAATAATACATAATATAAAACAATGCAAAATCATAAAAAGGGACAAGGGAAGTAAAAGTGTAGAGATTTTGTATGTAATTGCAGTTAAATTGTGACCAGCTTAAAATAGACTGTAAGGTGTTTTATGTAAGCCTCATGGTAAGCCCAAAGCAAAAGCCAATAGTAGATATAGAAGAGATAAAGAAAAAAGAATCAAAGCACATCACTATTGAAAAGTCATCGAATCACAAAGACTGCAAGAGAAGAAAAAAGAAACTAAAAATCAGCCAGAAAACAACAATAAGACATCAAGATTAAGTCCTTATCTATCAATAATTGCTTTAAATGTACATGCGTTAAATTATCCAATCAAAACATAGAGTAGCTGAATAGAATAAAAAACAACTCAACAATAGACTACCTAGAATAAAATCATTTTAGTTTTAAGGACGCACATAGGATAAAAGTGAAGGGATGGAAAAAAATATTCCATGCAAATGGAAACCAAAAGAGAGCAGTAGTAACTTTACCTATATCAGACAAAATAGATTTTAAGATAAAAACTATAATAAGAGGCAAAGTTTATTAAATGATAATATAGAGGTCAATTCATCAAGAGGATATAACAGTTATAAACGTATATGCATTCAACATTGGAACACCTAAATAAATTGAAAAAACAAACATTTCTAAAGGGAGAAAGAGACAGCAATGTAATAATAATAGAGAATTTCAATAGTTCACGGTCTACAATGGATAGCTCGTCTAGACAAAAAATCTACTAGAAAATATTGCACTTGAGCTATACTTTAAATCAAATGGAACTAAAATTTTTATGCAGATGATTGTACCCAACAGCAGCAGAATATACATTCTCCTTAAGTGCACATAGAACATTCTACAAAATAGGTTATATGTTAGGTCACAAAGAAAATCTTAATAAATTTAAGAAGATGGGAATTATATCATGTATCTTTTCCAACCACGCTGGTAGAAATCAATACCAGGAAAAAAAAAAATTGGAAAATTTACATATACGTAGACATTAAAGAACATATTTCTGAACAACCAATGGGGCAAAAATATCTTGAAGCAACCAAAATAGAAATACAATGTACCAAAACTTATGAGATACAGAGTCCTAAGAGGGAAGTTTATAGTGATAAAAGTCTACATTAAGAAAAAATACATAGTCTATGGCCATGCCACACTGAACAAGCCTGATCCCGTCTGATCTTGGAAGCTAAGCAGGGTTGTGGCTGGTTAGTACTTGGATAGGAGACCACCTAAGAAGACCAGGTGCTGCAGGTGTAAAAAATAAAAAATAAGGGATTGTAAGCTGACAAGGTCCTTGCAATTTGTGAGGTCAACCAAGGGTTGCTTTGCATAAAAAAAAAAAAAGAAAGAAAATCTAACTTTACACCTCAAGGAACTGTATGAAGAATATAGTAATCTCGAAGTTAGCAGATGAGAGGAAATAACTATCAGAGCAGAAGCAAATGCAATAGAGACTAGAAAAACAATAGAAAGAACAATGAAACTGAAAGCTGGTTGTTTGAAAAGATAAATTTGTCAAAACTTTAGCTAGACTTTAGCTAGAGAACACTTCGATAAACAAAATCAGAAATGAAACAGGAGATACTACAACTGATAAAATAGAAACACAAAAGATCATAAGAGACTACTATGAATAATTGTTTGACAATAAATTGGATAACCTAGGAGAAATGGATAGATTCCTAGAAACATACAACCTACCTAGTCTGAATTATGAATAAATAGAAAATCTGAACAGACCAATAACAAGTAAGTAGATTTAATCAGTAATTAAAAATCTCCCCATTCTTGGAAAAGTGTAAGACCAGGTGGCTTCAATGGTGAATTATACCAAACATTTAAAGAAAAATTAATACCAATTCTTCTCAAACTCTTCCAAAAAATTGAAGAAGAGGGAACACTTCCATACTCATTTTATGAGGCCAGCATTACCCTAATATCAAAGCCAAACTAGGACACTAAAGAAAGGAAATTATAGGCCAATACCCCTGACAGATATAAATGTAAAAACCTTCAACAAAATACTAGAAAACCAAATTCAATAGCACATTAGAGGGATCATGTACAATGATCAAGCAGAATTTATCCCCAGGATGCAATGATGGTTCAACATAATGCAAATCAATCAATGTGATGCACCACATTAACATAATGACAGATAAAACACATATGATCACCTCAATTAATGCAGAAAAAGCATTTGACAAAAGTCAACATCTTTTTATAATAAAACCTCTCAACAATTGATATAAAAGGAGTGTAATTCAACATGATAAAGGCCATATACCACCAGCACATAGCTAACATACTCAACGGTGAGAAGCTGAAACGTTTCCTATAAGATTAGCAATAAAACAAGGATCCCCATTCTTACCACTTTCATTCAACATAATACTAGAAGGCCTAGCCAGAGCAATTATGCAATAAAAAGAAATACAAGATATCCAAAGGAAGAAATAATATTTTCTGTGGATGACATAATCTCTTATATGTAGAAAATCCTAAAGACTCCCAACAAAAAACCTGTAAAGTTGCAAGATTCAAAATCAATATACAAAAATCTGTTGTTTTTATACAGTAACAAATAAATATAGAAAGAAAAATTAAAGAAACAATCTCATTTACAATAGTAACAAAAGGAATTGAAAACTGAGGAATAAATATAATCAATGAAGTGAAAAACCTATACACTGAAAATTATAGGACATTGGTGAAAGAAATTAAACACATTAATAAATTAAAAGGTATCCCACATGCATGAATTGAAGCAATTAAGATTGTTAAAATGTCCGTAGTACCTAAAGGATCTATGGATTCAACAACCTTATCAAAATTCTAAAGGCATTTTCACAGAAATAGAAAAAAACAATCTTAAAATGCATATGGAACCAAAAGAGACCCCAAATACCCACCAAAAAAAAATCTTTAGAAAGGGTAATGCTAGAAACATCACACTTACTGATTTCAAACTATATTGCAAAGCTATAGTAATTAAAAAATTAAGGTACTGGCATAAAAACAGATTGATATATGGTCATGCACTATATAATGATGTTTCTGTCAATGAAGGAGTACATACATGATGGTGGTCCCATAAGATTATAATGGAGCTGAAAAATTTCTATCACTTAGTGATATTATAGCCATCATGATGTCATAGTGCAAAGCATTAATCATGGGTTTGTGGTGATACTCATGTAAATAAACCTATTGTGCTGCCAGTCATATAAAAGTATAGCACATATAATTATGTATAGGACATAATATCTGATAATGATAGTAAATGACCACTTAATGGTTTATACATTTACTCCGTTTTATCATTATTTTAGGTTATACTTTTTCTATTTAACAAAAGTTTGCTGTAAAACAGTATGCCATGTCACCCTTGGCAGCAGCTTCACAATTCTCATGTTTACCACATCTCTTGATTGCATCATTTTCTCTTGCGCTTGATTTAATATTGTGTTTTGTTTTTCATGGCCTCTAAGCATAAAAAGTCCACTATTAATGTTACCAGTAAGAGGCCATGTTGAGTGATTGCCCTGGAAATAAAAATAGAAGTGATTAAGGACTACTACAAAAGTGGAAAATCAGTGATGGTTATTGTTTATCAGTCGAGCATATTCCATTTTACCAAAGCTACAACTTGAAGAACAACAAAATAATGGAAGTTGTTAAAGGATCTGCTTCATTGAAGGCAAAGAGTCTAACAAAAATTCAAGACATGGAGATATTACTAATGATCTGGATTGAAGACCAGACACAGAAGCATATCCTCACAGCACCATGACGATCATGACCAAAGCACCATCTTTGTAGCATTGAAAGAAAAGGCTGAATCCGACTCTAATGTTGAATTTACGGCTAGCTCTGGATGGCTTAAATGATTCAAGAATTGTTCATTGTACAATGAGAAAGTGAGTGGTGAGTCTTGGAAGAGCTGATGTGAAGACAGCTAAAAAATTTTAAACTCAAAATAAGCTGATTGGAGAGAAAAATCACTTGTCAAAGCAAATATTCAATATGGATGAAACCTCCCTGTTTTGGAAAGGAATGTGTGAAAAGATTTTCATACATAAGGAGGCCAAGTCAATGCCAGTTTTCAAGACTTTTAAGAACAAGATAACAGTCTTACTTGAGGGTGATGTCAACAAATTGAAACCTTTTGTGATCTGGCACAGTGAGAATGCCAGAGCCTCCAAGTATATCAATAAGCACACACTGGCAATGTACTATAGGAGCAATTAAAGGTCATGGATGATCCAGCTTCTCTTCCATGATACCCTCCTGAATTGTATGCCAGAAAAATGGACTGCTGTTTGGAGAATAAGATACTGTTCAAGATTTTGCTCATTATTAATAATGCTCCTGGACATCCTCTTTTTATTAGTGGTCTTCATCCCCATGACAAAGTGGTCTTTCTCCCTCCAAACACCATCTCTTTGATCCAACCAATGGATCAAGGAGTTATATCAGCTTTTAAGGCCTGCTACCTCACAAGGAACTTTTCCCAGGCTATTGCTGCAACTGAGAAAGACACTGATGCAATTCTGGAAAGATTACAACACTATGATTTCTTCAAAAACCTTGTTGGGGATTGGGGCTGTCACCAAGGAGTGTAGAAATGGCATCCGGAAAAACACTCTGGAGGTTCCTCTATGACTTCAAGGGATTTGCCAAGAATGAAGAGGTGGTAAAAATCAACAAGGCTGTGGCTGAGATGGCAAACAACTTTAACCTGGCTGTAAATGAGGATGACCTTGAGGAAGTACAGAGTCCTGAGAAACTGACAAATGAAGAGTTGTTGGAACTGGAACAGGAACGCATAACTGAAGAGAGGCAGAAAAAAACGGAACTGCAAGAGAAGAAACAAAACCCAAGAAAATTCGCAGTGAAGGGTTTAAGATAAGCTTTTGCAGACCTCAATGAGTTTCTTAAAAAGTTTGAAAACATGGCCCCCAACACTAAAAGGTTTTCATTAATAGAGAGAAATGCTCATGGTGCATTGTCTGCTTACAAGCAAATCTCTGACAGAAAAAAACAAACAAACAAGCAAACCATCATGAATATATTTCTGAAGAGAATGACACCTCTGCAAGAAGGGCGTCAGGCAGGTCCTTCAGGAGG
>NW_011888845.1:2164961-2165625 GCF_000151845.1 Pteropus vampyrus | reverse complement strand
CATAATATAATAAAACCATTAAAAATATTCCCTTAAATTCGTGTCTACTTTACAGCTACTCGAAAACATAAAAACTGCATTTTGCATTTTATACTTTCAAGAGGATTTATAAATATGAGAAATCCTTCTAATGTTAAAATACAAATTTGTGCCAATAAATTAAGAGTAAGGTAGAGCCAGTGTTGAAACAATTAGAATGTAGACAAAAATTATAAAATGGACTATAGCAACAAAAAAAGTTTAAACAGCCCAGTTTACCTTCACCAAATGCAAGTGCTACTTAAAATTATCTTATAAAAGACATTATTATCCATGTATTTTGCAAATGAGGATTCAGGTCAAAGGACTTGTTTGGCAAGTATAGCAATGATAAGTTTTCCTCAGATTAGAATGAAAATATATCTAACAAACTTAGTACCTGAAGGTTTAAGTAAACATAAATTGTCAATAAAAAAGGAAAAGAAAATCCCAAATACCTATGATATAGGTCCATTTTGTGCATCTCAGATACTTGCCTCCAAACCCTGCTAACCCAGGCACACATGGAACACTTGCTGGCTGATAAAGGTGAATCTGAGTTTCCCAACAGTGGTGGATTCAGTGTACTGATTCCCAGGCTGTTTTGACTCCAATGCATTCTAATCTGTGCTTCTTTACCTTTGAG
>NW_011888845.1:2164466-2164911 GCF_000151845.1 Pteropus vampyrus | reverse complement strand
AGGTAAAAAAATATTTAAGATATTTAAAAATAAAAAAAACCTTATAGAATAAAGATGTAAAGAAAATATTTTGTACAGCAATATAATGTATTTCTGCTTTAAGCTATGTCATTACAAGAGTCAAAAAGTTAAAAAGTTTCTAAGTTTATAAGGTAAAAAGCTATCATAGAATAATTTGTCATTGAAGAAAGAATTTTTTTTTATAAATTTATTATAGCCTAAGTCTTTAGTGTTTGTTTATAAAGACTACAGTAGTCTATAGTAATATCCTAAGCCTTCACATTCAACTCACTCACTGACTCAATCAGAGCAACTTCTAGACCTGCAATCTCTATTCACGGCAAGTGCCTTATATAGGTATACCTTTTTTTAACCTGTTATACCACATTTTAAAGTATCATTTCTCTGTTAAGAAATATTTAAGTACACAAATACTTGCCATTGT
>NW_011888845.1:2164081-2164416 GCF_000151845.1 Pteropus vampyrus | reverse complement strand
TAGGGCAAAAGTTGCATAACCTTTTACTTCCGGCTCCTCTAGACCAGTAAACTGATTATGTGAACGTGATACCTGGTGCCTGAGTTTCCCCTCTCACATCCTTTCTATTCCTTGTAGATTTCAGGTAATTAAGTAGTTGTACACTTAGGAAGCATTTATGCAATCATATCAAATGAAAATATATTGTGAGGATTTCCAATGTTGAGACTGGTGTTTCTTGCTAATATTCATATAATGTTAAAAAAGAAAATAACCCTGGACTTGGATTCAAAAGAGTTGAATGTGCATTTGTGTAATTCTATGTGTGCATTAGATATATAAATATGAAACATTAG
>NW_011888845.1:2162853-2164031 GCF_000151845.1 Pteropus vampyrus | reverse complement strand
TAGGTATGTGGTAGGCTAGACCATCTGTGATGTTTGCTCAATGATGAAGTCCCCACAGCGGTGCTCAACCTTTTTAGCACCAGGGACATGTACCCCTATGAGAATCTAATGCCTGATGATCTGAGGTGGAGCTGAGGCACTGGGGAGCTGCTGCAAATACAGACGAAGCCTTGCTCCCTCGCCTGCCACTCACCTACTGTGAGAGCTGTTCCACAGACTGATGGGCCCTGGGGTGGGGTACCCCTACCCTAACACATTTCTGAGATTGTATCCCCATTATTAAGTGACACATAACTGTAGTCAGATTTAATAAATGTTAAATTTTGCAATATGTCCCACAGTTTATTTTATAAAGAAATAAAACTTAATAGATACAGTTTAGAAACACTCTCACCATTATTCTTTTTTCTTTCCTGCTTATCCCCAGTTAACTCCTACTCTGAAACTGTTATATTTGTTTCCCGACTATATTATTTACTTTCATTATTCTATATGCCATATATTATACAATTTTGAGATTTTTTAAGTTTAATTTGTTTTGTATTGTAGTATCAATATCTCTGTTGCTTTTACATTAGATTTTTTTATTTCTTGGGGTGACATGGTTAATAAAATTATATAGGTTTCAAGTCTACGGTTCAATAATATGTCATATGTATACTGCATTGTGTGTTCCATCACCCAAAGTTAAGTTTCCTTCAGTCACCTTATATTTAACCCCTTACTCTTACTTAGTACAATACTTTTTACATCACTCACTTTATTAGGATATTTCAAAAATATATTTTTTCATTTTAAAAAATTATTCTGCAAAACATTATATATAGGATGACATAATTGTGTATATGTACTTAACAGTACTTATGCATAGATAATGATATGGATGATTATAAATACAAATCTTATTTTGTTCTTAGTGTTTTCTTCCTCAAACTGCATTTTTAATGGACAAATGTTCTTTATGAAATATAGATATATAGATATGCAATTGAGGGTCTTATTCATCTATTAGTATTATTTAGGTGGATTTGGGGTCTGTAACTTTTAGTCATTTACAAAGGGTGTAATTTATAAGCCAGAATGATTTAAACATGTATGAAATCTGTATCAACATATATTAAACAATAATCTATTTGGAGCAAAAAAATAAAAAGAGAGAATATTAGTCCACTAAAGAA
>NW_011888845.1:2160902-2162448 GCF_000151845.1 Pteropus vampyrus | reverse complement strand
AAAAAGAAAATAACCCTGGACTTGGATTCAAAAGAGTTGAATGTGCATTTGTGTAATTCTATGTGTGCATTAGATATATAAATATGAAACATTAGTTAAACTTCCTGCATTTCCATTTAGGCATTTATTACAGGGTTGGACAAACTTTTCTGTAAAGAATCAGATACTAAATATTTTAGATTCCGTGACCTATATTTCTCTGTCATGACTACTTAACTCTGTCCTTGAAGCTCCAAAGTGGTCATAAACAAAATGTAAATGACTAGGCATGGCTGTGATCCAATAAAATTTTATTTACACAAAGAAGTGGCTGGCCAGATTTAGTCCGCAGGCCATAGTTTGTCAATTTCTGATCTATGAAGTAGGAATAATAATGCCAGTCCTAGCTGTTGCACAGGGTTGAAGTTAGTAATCAAATACATAGTAATGGACTACTTCATATAAAATAAATTCCGATACTCTTGCATGATGTGGATGATTAATGATTTTATGACCTTAGAATTTATTCCATATGATACTTTTATGTTAAAACATCATAATCTGATCCTTCAATACCATAGCAAATAACTTTACTCACGTCTATGAGCAGCCTGATTCTAAAATGTGCTCTATAATACTGAAATACAAAGTTCTGAATTCTGAAATGTATCTGTAAGTATAAAATTTTGATGCTTCATCTATGAAGAATTTATGTCATAAACACATTGTTGTATTTTACTTGGTCAATGAATATCAACAAAAAATATAGAATTAAATCATAAAGAGAAATAAAATTAATGGTATAAAATTAAGGATATATAATATGACACACTTTTTTTACTGTGCTGCCTTAAAGAGAATGTTCTGAAATGGATTTCCATCAGAGTACTAAGAGATGATGCTATCCATTTAAATAGATTTTAATTCATTCTAAATTATAATTGAAATACAAAGCACATGAGATGACCACATTAAAGAGTCATTGTTGAGCAAGATGGAGCTTGATGGCAGTTTTGCTGTCTGCTTGGGAATGCTGAGCAGAGACAATGGTACTTCTGCTAGGAAATCTGGGAGAGCACATTTTATAGACATCTCTGAGGAGCAATTAAACTAACTGAATTCAATTAAAAATTGGCTTGAAACCAAGAGGATATGAACTTAGCCAGAAGAATAGAGCTATGTATTTAAGAAAAAAAAAATTTAACCCCAGACTTAGAGGAGGGAGGTAGAACATTGCACTGATTCTTTCAGATGCTATCTAGAATGAGATTGTTATAGCTATAATAGCAAATCACTTTAATAAGCAAGAACCTTTAGAAATTATTTCCAGGTCACTACTTCAAAAGCTGAACTAAGTAACTGAGTATGAATATAACCAAAGTGTTTAGTTAGAAATCTCTTTTATAGCATTTAAGTTACTCTTCTTTCTAATTACAGTTTGCTTGATAGATGCTATATATGCCTTTATCTTCTTACGTGATATATTGAAAATCACCTTTACTTGTAAAGTTAATCATTTTGATTTAAGTTAATATCATGATTTATATACTTTTCTGTTTTATTTCTC
>NW_011888845.1:2159403-2160852 GCF_000151845.1 Pteropus vampyrus | reverse complement strand
TAAGCTCAAATGTAATTTATATTCAAGAAAAAATGACATTAAAAACCTGACCTTTATGAATAGGGTAGTAAAATTCTATGAAATTATCAAGCCATTCACAGAGATTGGAAAAAGAAAGAAAAATGTGTTTAATTATCACGGTATTTGTCGAAATGACATAATGAGTTCTATGATAAAAGCCCAGATACCTGTTATTAGTACAGTAAAACCTATCACAATGACCAGAGGAGCACTAATTGCTCAAGTCTTCTAGAAGCATTTGTTAGAGCAGAGGGCATGGCAGTGTCCTGAAAGTCAAGGGCATTTTTGTTTGTTTGTTTGGAACCTCAGTATTGGTCCACACAGTTCTCTCCAATTTTATCTTCCATTAACAACCCCTCTTACCCAGCTTCCTTGTAGTTCTGTTTGGTAACTAGTCAAACATGAGTGACAGGGGGAACAAAAGAATAGGGGCCCAGCCTAGAGACCACCCAAAGAACACTCCAATGGTAGTAGAATTCTAGGTACACACATGCGCATTAGGCAAAGTTATATAGCAGCCAGGTGTCAATCAAAACGACCTCACGTGTCAATCACCTAGGAATGCCTTTGGAACCACCCATCATGGCCCAAATATAAAGCAGACATTCCCACTTCTGGGTCCTTTTGCCCTTCTGGGCTCCCCCTTTTTCCCCTCTTTGCCCTTCTGGGTTCTGCCTCTTTTTGGTGGCCTTTTGTGGCCTTTTTGCCCTTTTGTGGCCATTTTGGCCCCTTCATGTTAGTTACAGTGCTGGGGCCATGTACCTCCTTGGGGCATTCTTTGTCTTTCTAAAATATATTTTTAATAAAACTATTAAATCATAATGACCTGTGATTCTTCACTGCCGTCATTTGAGGAAGAACCAAGGAAAAATGCTAACTATACATCTGTTCCCATCGTTATCCCTCTCCCTCTCCCCTACCATTGGAACAACACCGAACTCTGAGATTGGTCCCAACGTGACAGTTCCAAGGACTTTGCCTTCAGTATTTATACCATTTGAAACACCTATGGCTCCAGACATATGACTGACTCGTTACTCTTGGGTCTCTTCTGAAAGAATAGGAAGGCTGCTGACCACCTATAAAAAAGAGCTGACCCCATTCCCCTGACTTGTCATTCTCTTCTCTATGGGGGTTTATTGCTAATCATAGCACTTATCACCTCATGACTTCTGCACCTAAAAAGCAGAGAATTTTTCTGTTCTGTTCACTGCTGCATCTCCAGGACCTAGAATAAGGTTTGGAACATAACAGGTGCTCAACAAATATTGTTGAATGAGTTAATGAATGTATAAAGCATATTAAAGGAACATGGAATCCTAAATTAAATTTCAAGCTATTTGGATCCTGCCCTTCGATTCCACACTAAAATGGCTATATTCCAAAAATATATATATTGTTTCCTACTAATGTATCTTCTGTGGAATT
>NW_011888845.1:2152820-2157623 GCF_000151845.1 Pteropus vampyrus | reverse complement strand
TGTGTGTGTGTGTATATATATATATATGTATGTATATAGAATCGGGCTATATATATACATGAGAAACAGTAATCTATGGAGACTATCCCAAGATCTCAGAAAATGCTGAAGACTCCTAATGACATCAGATCTATCTAGTTAGTTAGCTACCTAGCTGATAGACACTATGGTAACAAAAATCTAGGTAATTTACTAATCAGATTACCTAAACCAGCTGAATCATTCTCATTACTAAGAGATTCATTCAAATATTTTCTTCTCATGAATAAGTTTTGAATGTTCTTTTAATCTCATTTATTAACTATATCTCTCATATAAATTTATAACTGAACAGGTTGAGAAAAGGTGGAAATGAAATACCTGTGTTAGAAGAAAGAATAAACTAAAATACTGAAAACGTCAAATAGATGATGTAGGAATTTGATCAAAATTTAGGCCTTATGAAATCTAAAATCTGGCTTCATTCCATATTCTAACAGACATGAAGAGAATACACAAAGAAGAGTGAAACTTCTTTTGAAACATTATACTAGATCTCAAATGTTATTCAGGTCTTCACATCATTTTTCTTTACCTAACAAGGGAGATAAACTAATTCTAAAATTCCTGTTGAATTTAAGTGGAATTCTAATTTTTTATGAAACCCATAGACATTGATATGAGAATTTGATCTCTTGGTTAGATGGTGATTATTTATGGAGACTTAGAAGAGTAAGAATTTGTCTGACAATTTGCATGATGTTCTTTTCAAAAGTTTCTACGAAACTTTTTCTCTATTTGCCTTGAAGTGATTTTTAAAATTAATAATTTTTAGAAGACGAAAATATTGGTCATGTATCAAATTAACTCTTACACCTAGTAATTGCTTAGAAAGAGTGTTACAATTTGGTAAATGTAATAATAACCGCAAAACACCACTTAACACCTTTTAAAAATTTCAATGCCTAATAACAGCTAGACTTTAATCTTAAATGTTAATGCACATGAACTAAGTTTTCGATGATTATTACAATCTTCTTTTTACTGTAAGCACATGACAATTTTAATTTTCCAATTACTTGGGTTTTATTATGGAAGCACTCACTCAATTATACTGCTAAAGTCATATTCTCTGAGTGTTTTTCAGGTTATAAGTAGTTTGACACTAGCTAAAAATGTTCACCTCAAAATAATACTTTACATTTAAAGCCTCTTTCAGCAAACTTTATAATCACATGGATTGAAAAAAACATGAAAATTGCCAGATTAACATGTCTTTAATCCATTCTTATGCAATTCTTGAAAATTAAAATGATCACTATTAAATAATCAAAAATGAAAAGTAAGTTTTCAGTAACATTTTCTTACATGTAGGAGACTTTTAATAGATATTTTGATAGATTTTTAGTCCTCCTATTTTCACAGAAATAAAACTAAATTTGAGTTTAAAGTGTTAACATCGTTCCTGAATCCTGGACTTATTATTCATTACCCAAGTCTGATTATATACAATTATTCAACATAATTAGAAATATATCTGAATATTCATTTTATATTTCACTGATAACTTATTGCTATATTCGCAAATGAGGACAGATTTATGTTTCGATATTTATGGCTTGAAAAAACATTATTCATACCTTATTTAAAAAATACATTTTTGAAAAGAATTTAAACATGTTCAAACTTTACTAGTGATAACCAGTCAGACTGCAAAGTTCATGACCTTAGAAAACAGTTTAACTTAAATATTTTCCTTTATCTGGATTTTATTTTGCTTTTCATTGAAAAAAAATTATATTGCCAAATAAACTTAAATAATTTTATCTTAATAGTTAAAACGTAATACAGAATGGGTATGTATTTTAGCTCTTCTTAACTTTTCTTTGCTGAGTGCTCATAATATTTGATACAGTCAGTAGTCTGTGTTCTTAATAAAATATAAATGGATGATACTTACAGTGTTAGCTGTGGCACCCCTTCTCCTCATCTGTGCTCAGCGTTATCTCCAGTATTCTGGGCCAAACCTTTTCTTTGCCTTGAGAACAGGAAACTTTTGTATTCTTCCTAGAGCTTGACTCAGAATCATATATGCTTATAAACAGTGCTAATAGCTTATTGGGTCTTTCTCATTTCCTCCACCATATTTGGCACTTCCTATGTTATACTAATCTTCATGACAATGATGTGAAGTAAATGGCATTGTCTCAATAACTGATTTTTTTTAAATACTGAGACTCAGACATGAAGTGATTTGCCCATATCTACCTAGTCATTAGGAGGCCGAGTCAGAATTCAAACTTTAGTATGTCTTAAAATCTATATTGTAACTCAAGTATGTTTTGGTTATCTTTGTACTACGAGCGATAATAAACTCCTATGAATTATTTCAAATATAGCATATGTGTTGCTGGGACAAAGGTACAACAAACATTCTTCTTAAATGGATGCGTTAATAAAACTTTATTAGTTCTATGAATAGCCCTCCTTTACTTCTATGAATTTCATACACAATTTTAATTGCTTAATTTTAAAGCCTACCCATTAAAGCTCTCAGAGGTTATAAAATGTTTAATCAGCTTTCTATCTAGACTCAGATAAGATGGGTCAACAGGATGGCTTCACATTATGTGACAATTGCCCACTCTCAGCAGCTATGATGCAGGTCCCAGTGCAGAAAGATAAACAATGGCTACAACTTATCATCAAGTAAGAGAAAATAATGTAGTATATTTCTAGTCAAATAATCTAGTATAATGACAAAGATATCTACTCTGGAGAAGTAAATGAATAATTATCTCCTTCAGGAATCAAAAGTGAAAAAATCAAAATAAAAATGATTTTAGAAAAGGGGAAAAAGCAACAGACCATAAAAACCTTGCATTTCATCTCAGTTCTGCCATCACCTGGCTGGGTAACATTGGACTGGTCACTCGATATCTGTATCCCAGTGTCCCTATCTGTAAAATGAGAATGAACTCTGTTGAACTACATCATTGTGTCCTAAACTTGTTTGATCATAAGAATTACTTGGGGTCATATTAAAAATATCAGTCTGGAAAGCCTAGCGAATCAGAATCCTTGAGAAAAGGTCTTGGAGGTGTATATTTTAATGAACACCCCTGTTGACACTGATGTTGGAGCAAGTTTCAGAAACACAGCCTCAAACTGTTTTTAGTGTTGCTTATAGTTATGAAAATCCACGATTCTATTTAATAACTCTGTAACAAAGTTTTATGTAGAAATGGAGAGTAGATAAACCAAAAGATTTATCTTTGCCAATATTTATGCTTAATCTGGATGCTTTTTTTCCATTTTATAAGTTACTTTCTTGAAAAAAAAGTTAGCCTCAAACTTGATGAAATCTTGTAAGTATATTATAAAGAAAGAAAGATGCCCACATGAAGAAAGATAAACAAAAAAAGCTCAATGGTGTAATAATAGGAAATATGAAGAAGATCCTGCCTTCATGACACAGAATGTTTAATGATAATAGAAAAGAGGGAAAGCAACATTATTGAATTCCTACTTCGACTTCATCTTCTACCAAAAAGGGAATGATCTTTCACCTTGAAAGTATGGTCCGACAATGTTGGAGTGAAATTGTATCCTAAAGTCAAGAAAATATTAAAAAGACCCTTAGTCACCTTGTATTCATTCAAATGTCCTGGTCTATAAAAGCTGCATTACAGTATATGTAAAGAAAGTATAAGTGTTCTCATGAAATCGTTTTCAATGACTTTTGAAAAGTCCTGGAAAGGAAGTGGGCAGAGGAAAAAGATAGTATTAGATGGTAGATATTGACCCAATTTTAAAAGAGAGAAAGAACTAATTTTTAGAAATCATAGTTTAATGAATTCAATATTGATCCCTGGAAAAATTGTGGAATAAATTTTTGAATAGTAGGTGCTTTGTGAATATATAGGAAACAAACTAGTGGCAAATAGAAACCAGCCGAGATATTCTAAGAAACAATATTGTTAATATAATGGCTATTGTTAGAGATGTTACAAGAGAAGAATATTGTAGGCATAATGCATATCCTTCTTATGACAAGACATCTGGCATAATCTGGCATATTCCTGGAGAGAGAAAAGATAAGCATGGGTTGTTTAATTAAACAGCATTCTGCAACAACTAAAGGAATACCAAATTAGTGGGCTAGCCAGTGAATATTTATCAGGTGTTGTTCAAAAGGCTAACTAATATCATGGCATAAGACAATATCCCTGCCCTCTAGAACTTTACATTCTAATAGAGAGAAGGATCTAGTGGTATGGTACTAGACACTATATCTGAACCTGACCTATTTAGCACTGTCCACTGATTTGGAGAAGCATATCAGATATGCAGATGTCACTGATTATAGAATAATAATGTTTTGAATGATATAATCTACCAAGAAGATGTCAATAAACAGTGTGTATCTCTTATCACACATTCTTTAACATTCCTTCTATTAAGAGAAGCAATGACATCAGGAACTAGAGATATTTCTCCCTACTTCCTCCTCTTCTTCTACAGGCACCTTGAACCTGGGCAAGCTTAGTGACTGATCTGACTAATAGAATAATGTCAGATGTGATGTTGTGCCATTTCCAGACATAGGCCTTAAAATACTGGCAGCATTCTTTTCCTGTAAGTTAGAAGACAGCAGCAATGCTGTGCAGAAGACCAGGAAGCCTTAGGGAGAGGCCCATGTGAAGAAATACTGACACTTTTTGCCAACAGCTCCAGCTTAGCACCTAGCCAACAGCCAGCACCAAATGCCAGTCACATGAGTAAATCATCTTGGAAATGAATTCTCCAAATGCAATTGAACTA
>NW_011888845.1:2133945-2151050 GCF_000151845.1 Pteropus vampyrus | reverse complement strand
GATGTTCATAGCAGCATTATTCACAGTGGCCAGGACATGGAAGCAACTGAAGTGTCCTACGATAGATGATTGGCTAAAGAAACTGTGGTACATATATACAAAGGAATATTACTCAACCATAAGAAGAGATGAAATACTGCCATTTCGACAATGGATGGACCTTGAGATAATCATTTTAAGTGAAATTAGCCAGACAGAAAAAGTTGAAAATCACATATCACTTATATGTGGGATATAAATCTAAAAGCAACAAATGAACAGGACAAACAGAGACCCATGGACATGGACAGTAGACTAGTGGTTACCAGAGGGTAGGGGGTGGGGGAGGAGCAGGAAGGTAGACGGGGTAAAAGGGGTCAAATATAGGGGGTTTAGGGGAGGGTGAAGTGGATAAAGGGGATCAAATATATGGTAGCTGAAGGAAATTGGACTTTGGGTGGTAAACACACAATAGAATATACAGATGTCAAATGATAATGTACACCTGAAAATTATATAATTGTATTAACCAATGTTATCCCCAATAAACTTAATTAAAAAAAATGTAAACCCAAGTTGAGTTACTTCCCTATTTATAATCATTCAATCAGTATTGCTATTAGGATAAAGACACACTGATTTGTATTTTAATCTTCATAACAACTTTATCAATTGCCACTGACCCCTTTGCTTTTTTTCATTCCGCTCATCTTGCTTTTTCTAGAGTGGGCTCTGCTCTTTCCTGCCTCAATATCTTTGCACACTCTGTTCCCCTTGCCTGGAATGATTACTAATCTCTTACTGACCTGCAGAACTCTCATCAAATATCACTTCTTCAGATAAATGTTCTCTGACCCCTCACACCAATCATATGCCCCATCACCCAACACACACACCACACATCTCATAACATTATGTCTTTCTCCTCTGAGGCACTTACACATCTGCAATTTATAATTAAGCAGTGACCAGCTAGCTGTTCATTAACTATCTCTACCAATAGAGACAATCATCACTAGGGCAGAGAATATACTTGTCAATTCCACTTCTCAAACATCTTATAAAATATCTTATATGGAGTATGTACTTTGTAACTATGTGTTAAATATATCAGTGATTGGTTCATTTCAGAGAGTTGAAAGCCTTATTCTCCTCATATGGAAGTTCCTGAAATATTCATCTTGTAACTACAGAGTTGGGATAAGCAGATGCTCAGCAAATGTTTATTTCTTTGAACTAAATAAGTAGATTTATTGTATTTACACTAGGAAGTTAAAATCTGGAATTTTTAAAAAAAATATGGCTTCAAAGAACTGTGACAAACAGATAAATTCAATCAAAAGCAGCCATAGAGATGGAGAGGCTGGAGACCATGTCTCATGAGAAAAGAATGAAATAAAATGCTTGGTCCAGGGAAAAGAGAACTCTAGCTGAGTTCTCTAATATAATACTTGATAGATAGCTTTTAAAATAGATATAATTTCAATGAGCATAACTAATACCAATATATGGAATTTATTATGTTGCACATTTTAACAGACTCATTCAGTAAATATCTATTAAGCACTTATTATGTCTCTTGCACTGTTAGACAAGAGTATATAATAATGGAGCTTATGGGCTAATGAAGAAAATAAAGAACATTAAATAATTAAAAATTATCATATACTATAAAACAGACTGATAAGTACCTTGAAAAAATATATAGGAGAAAAACCATAAATTGGGTAGTTAAAAAACAAACAAACAAACAAACAAAAAACCTCTGAAGATTGGATTTTCAAGATGAAACCTGAGAGTCGAAAAAACGGCAAGCTGATAAGTTCCCATTAGTAAGAAAAGGGAAGTTCACTCTTATATAGGAATGCTGTAAGGAGGAAAAATTTGGTTTCTTTGTGACGCAGAAAGATTAATATAGTTTAGCCATCATAAGTAAGCAGGAGTGTTGCTCAGGATGAAAGAGAAACGAGTCAGATGATGCAGGGCACTGTGGACCATGATCAAGAGTTTGGATTTATTATATGTGCCATGAGAAGTGACTAGAGTTACAAAAAAAAAAAAAAAAAACAAGATTTTTCAGTGTGTTTTTTTAAGAGGACACATTTTTTGCCTTGAGCATAATTGATTGGAGGAAAATTAAAGAATTAATTATTTGACACCAGGTAGGTTATTACAGTGGGCTAGGCAAAAACTCCATGCTTTGAAAAAAGAGATGGCAATGAAAAGGAAAAGAATTAGATTTGAGATATATGTGTTTGAAGTGTTATGGGTTGAATCGTAAACCCACGCTTTCCCCGCGCCCCCAAAATTCACATGTTGCATCTCTAACTGCCAGTAGCTCAGAATGTGAGTGTCTTTGGAGATAAAGAGGTAATTAAATTTAAAGAGGTAATTAATTTAAAATGAGATCACTAATCCAATTCTATTGATGTCTTTATAAAAGAAAAAAATTAGGACATATAGAAAGACATCACAGGTACATTGACATGGAGGGACCACCAAGCAAAGAGAAACTATTGGTTTCTCAATATTCATTTCGAAAGTTGGCAAGGAAATATAAATGAACATTAGTTTATACTATTAATCTGGCAGTTTGGGGGTGAGAATACTCATTTTATTAAAGAAAAATATAAAGGAATGCAGTGAAACCACCCTCCTAAACAAATATGTTATATAACGACTAAAATATGTATTATATGTGTATATATACACATTCACATATGTGCGAATGTGTTTGTGTAAATACAGACATATACACAAACACACATAAGGCCTTGTGAAACAGTCCAATGAAAGCTAATAATTATAATCTAAAATGGTGATTTTAAAATGTAGTAAAGCATAAAAACAGACCAATCTCAATGGGGAAGAAAGGACACAGAGAGCCTACAGTGTGTAAATTGCTGCTCTTTTTTG
The DNA here is from genome assembly GCF_000151845.1 of Pteropus vampyrus. Lineage (NCBI taxonomy): Eukaryota > Metazoa > Chordata > Mammalia > Chiroptera > Pteropodidae > Pteropus > Pteropus vampyrus. Next base: position 2,148,155 of record NW_011888845.1, on the reverse strand, counting down.
TTGTTGGGTCAATATGTCAGCAGTGTTTTCAGGTGGAACATAGTGCAGACATGAATCAGGGTGGTCCTCCCTTGCTTTGCCTTTGGATTATGCTGTTTCATGGTCCAGAGACCGGATTCTCTATATATGGTTCTTTTCATGATTCTTGATTATGACCCCTGGAGGAAGTTCGACCAGCCTGGGGTTACTAGAGATTGTGTCCTGCTTGGCATATTTATCATCCACAAATCAGCTGCTATAAATATACCTCAGCAGGATCATCATCAGGCCGGCTCAGTAGCCTGCAATTTATGAAGGTTATGGGAAACAGTGTGAAGGGTGAAGCGCTTTATTAAGGTTGGCTTTCTTCCTGACCCAGCCCCGCATTCTACTTGAATATAAATGACCCTGGGAGTGAGTGCTCCTTTCCATTTAGAATTAAGCCTTTTTAAAATTGTCCCTTTCGGCTGTTATCCTTATGTGACTGTGTCATGACTTTAAGATTTTCTAAGAAACATCAAAATCACAGTGTTCAAAGATAATGGGAAAAATCACTAGATGCAAAATAGAAGTATATGTAAACCTCACAGTGTTTTCTTTTTATGTATAAATCATACAAATATTCCCCTTTTCTCCATTTTTTTACATCATTGATTTCTTTATTTTTGCTCGTGGCAAAATAACCGATCTGACCAAAATGTCTTGCAAATATCGTAATTACAATCTCTATGGGAGTTGAAATAAATGAAATGTTTCTCTTTTGTATTGGTTAACATTTTTTTTTAATGTGTTTGTTTAGGACACAATGTTTTGGATTATGCCTGGACATAAACCTTATTTTCCTTTCACACTCCCTTAAATGAATAAAAAATATTGTAATGAACCAAAAATGACACGAAACCAAAACGCCACCCAGGCTGCTCTCTCAGTAGTGAATTTTCCTGGAACATGGTAAAAATCTGCTGGAGAGGGAATGATTAACTGTTTCCCTTACAGGATGTTATTCTAAACATTTGTCCTAGAAGAGAACGCTTTGAAGAGGGTCACCCTATTAATATGTATTAAGAAGGGCGGATTTTAGCATTTCTGACAACTGTGGTGAATAAAAGATCATTGACACCTTCATGTTTCACTATAATCCTATTTTAAAATGATGTTTTTGGCTATCCAATCGTCCCAAGGCAGAGTAACAAGAGAAAGAAAAAATGCAAAAAAAGTAAGGAGAGAAAATGATGGAAAATTGTTTTATTCAACTTCACCTGCCGCTCAAGCAACTTACCCTTAGGAAGACTCCAACACTTGAAATGAATTACCCATTATGGTCCCTCCCACATCACCGTACTATCTAGTACTTGTTTTGCAAATCGCCAACTGCGTTTACAAGTAGAGACATAATCAGCAGGAGAATGACCTTTTGCAGCATGTATCTGAAGCTAGTTCGTCAAATACTTGTCAGCTGTCTAGGAGGTAAATAAATAAATAAATAAATAAATAAAGGTGGGTAATAGTGGAAATTTATTTTTCTCTTCCTGCTAAATCGAGAATCTGGTAGCTTCTCCTCCCTTTCTCTTGTTTCTTCCCACTCCAGTCCTCAAACCTGTTACTAGGGAAACTTGAAAAAGAATCAGATACATTAAGAAAACAAAAGTTTAGACCCCACAATCATAATCCCATTGCCATGCAGAAAGCAATGCAAGATATCCAACCTCAGTCGCCGCACCGCGGTCCTGACAAAACCTGTTATCTAGCCAGAACAAATAAGATGTTAATTGCAGTCTCGCTGAGAAAAACTAGTATTGTTCCATTCGGAGACACGCAGCAGTTCGGAAGCTGAGACTGGCCGCTCCGCTGTTGACGATCAATTCGCCCGAACCCCAAGTGCTGAGATGACAGCTCTGCGCCAGCGACAGGTCCACGCTAAAAGAAAGAGAAAGATGATCAAGTCCAGTATTTACTCCCCATCCCTCAGAGTCGCCTCCCAGTGAGTTTCTCTTACAGTCGGTTGCCGCCAGCCCCAGCGGTGGGAACTGAGGTTGCAAAAACCTCCCAGACGCAGAAAATACCGCTTTCGGGACGTGCTTGGTTTTGAGTAGCCGTGACGTGCAACCGCACGGCGGCCCTGGCTGGAGCTCCGCGGAGCCCCCCTCCCGCCGGGCCTCCCTACTCTCCCACCCCGCTGTTCTGCGCGCTTTCTCTCTCTGACACACACACACACACACACACACACACACACACACACGGTAGACAGATCTTCGGGAAGGCGCATCGCGCCGAGCCTGGGGCCGGCCGCCGGGCGCACGGCACTGGTGCTGGCGAAGGGAGCGCGGCTCTTGGAGACGCGCGCGCCTACGAGCACGCGGGAGGCCGGCGCGCGCGCGCCGCGGGGACGCGCACCCCCTTCCTGGCGCGCGCCCCGGGGAGAGCGAGCGCCGCGCGCCGGCGCGCACACCCGAGACAGAGCTTTACTATCTCGCTCCCTCTCGCGCCTCCCTCCTCGCTGGGCATTCAAACAGCTTTCCGACATCACCAGCCAAGGATTTTTCCCCCCCTCTCCTTAGTCGCGGTCCGTCCATCAGTACCTGCTGGGGGGAGGAGGAGGAGGGAGGAAAGCGGAAAGAGGAAAAAGCAAAAGCTTGAGCCTTCCGAGCCGACCACGAATACTCCTGTAATAAACCCACCGCCCCAACAAATCTGCCTTAGCAGCCGCTGCCGCCGCCGGTCACTTCTCGTCTCAGCGCTTTCTTTGCTTCTTGGCTAATCGGTTTGTTGAGGGGGTATATTTGGTAAAACAAATCCTTGCTCTTAAGCCACTTGCATTTTTTTTGTTTGTTTGTTTCCTTAGAGTCTTTCTTCGGGGGCTCCCCCCCCACAACCCGCCGCCCTCAGTTGGAGATTGGATTCAGTTGGATACGGCGTCAGGCTCCAGGGTCCTGGGGGCTTTTTTCTCCCACCCCTCCTTTCAGTGATTCCCCCTGCCCCCCATCTTTTGCTTTTCATATGTGTGCATTTAAGAAAAAATAAATCCTAATTTTTGAAGCTGAGCCGGGGAAAATGGGCAACGGTGATTGGGACCGAAGGGGAGTCTCTCCGTCACTGTTGCTGGGACGCGTGCCTGTGCTGGTGTCTTAGAGCAAGAGCCTCCCTGAGCTTTCGGAGTGGAAGGTAAGGAAGGGGGTCCAGGGGTCACCTTCCTTCTGCCAGGGGTCGCTACCGAGGAGCTTTCGGCTAGGTGTTTGCGGAGGGAGGACATGGAAAGGAAAGGCTGTTGCTGGCAGATGAAGGGCTGCGAGCAAACCTGACTGCATTTACTTAAACGCCGCAGTTGAAAAGTTAGAGAAGTCAGGTTTTCAAGAGATGAGCTGGGTCGGAAGGAATAGGTAGGGAGACCTAGAAAATCTGATGGTTGTGTGTGATAGGGGTAATTTTATGAGGGAAAATTTTAGGTTAAAAAGGAAGTTAAGGGGAAGCAGTGGGTCTTCTATTGGGGGGAAAAAATCAGTGGAGTGATGGCGCCGTCTATGTTCGACTAAACTAAAGTGTCACCCAGAAAATCAGTTTTGAGAATAGCTAAACTAAACGCCGTTTGCTTCTCAGCAGGAGACAAATAAATAAATACAACATCCTTGAGACCTCAGTAGCCAGCTCTTAGACACCCTCCACCCCATTTTTTATTTCTTAGGTAGAGAAATACAGTTGCTTGAACTGGTCCTGCAGTCGGGTGGGGGAGTGGAGACAGAGGACAATGATTCATTTTTGGTTATTTAGAATAAAACAAGACTCCGTAGATCAAGGCTTAATGATTAAAATAAAGAGCATTGTGTTGAGAGGACTCTTGAGCAGGCTTGAAAGTGAAATTAGAGCTATTTCCTCACTCTTTCTAGTCTTTGACGAACACAGCAATGCAGACATGCACTGTCAAATAAATAGAAGCAAAAGTACTGGATTGTATTAGAAAAAGAAATACGACCTCTTTTTGAGTTACCGATTATAAAATGAAGCCCCTTTTCATGGATGAAATTCCTAATTTAGACACTTATTGTCACATTGGCTCTCAACGCCTACACTCTATCCTGAAGAACACTGCGCAGACCTGCATTGCCTGCAAAGTGCTACAGCAAAGAGGAAATTATTTCCAGAATTTCCTACAACTTTTCTTATTTTTTTTTAACCTTTAAGTGCTCATTGGCTTCATTTTCTCTAGAAGAAAATGCATTATTCATTGAGCTGTATGCTTGAAACAGAGAACACTGTTTTGATAGTCCCAGCAGTTCTGATGTTATTTTAAACTGCTGCTATATAGAGATTTAGAGTTGAAGCTGTTTTTGCCTATATCAAGGCATAGAATTTAAATTATGATCTGGAAAATGCAGATCTATCTTCAGGGACTTTGGTCACTGGATTTTGTGTGCATGCGTTGGTGTGTGTTATGCAATGGGAAGGAAGAGGGTTTTATCTTTTGCTTTAGAGAGAACCCAGGCTAAGACATGAAAACTCTTAACTATATGTCTGTATCTGTCTCTGTTTACAGAATAGTGGAAGAGACTGCAGCCTAAAGACTTTTAAAATTAACTTGGCATCAGTTTTCTCAGCTCAAAGGCTAAACAAAAGAGCAGTGTCATTTATTCTAAGAAATAACTTCTTAAAGGTTAGAAGCTGAGAAAAATTCAAGTTATTTTTAGATAACTTACAGAGGTAAATATAACTAAGGATTACTTTATTATGCAAGGCCAAGTTAAGAAAAAAAAAAAAAGAGCTCTGGAGCTGTTGGAAAGGGAGTAATAATTGAAATCTGCTAGGAAAGAAAATGCTAATGTCTTATCTGCCATGTGTAAATCTTAAATTACAGTAGATAACTAGATAAAATAGCCCTAATTTAAAAAACAAAAGACTGAAGCCAGCTCAGTTATTGTGGTTCTGGGATTTTTTTCACTGACTTCGCCTTTGGATACAGATACTAATACAGTGATCCACTTTATGTATCCCAAGAGGGCATGTCACATTGAAATGACTGCCTTAAATTCTGGTCCTCAACGGTGATGTCAAACAACAAGTCTTCCCTGTGTATCTACCTACCCAAGCCTATTCTCAGGTGATGGTTTTAAAATTCTGTTAATCCACATAAATACCAGTGTTTTTGCACAGGAATTTCTCATCAGTTCACAGCGTGGCCCCTGCAAAGACAAGTAGGGACATTTAGGAGAATATGTTTCATCTGCAACAAATTATCATTTGTGATTTTTCTGGCCATCATTTATCGTAATTACTTTCACATTTGAGAGAAAAGAAACAATGTGATGACAGCTGTTCCCAGATTATCAGATTAGATTTTGTGTGATGATGTTTACTGCAGGCAGAAGACTGAGGGAGAGAGAATATTGTATAGATTGCTTAAAAATATTTCAAAAATTAACATTTAGGCCATGTTATTTAAAAATCATGTCTTTCCTCTTCTTTCCATAGAGTTATAATGCACTTGGAGTAAATCCTGGTAGATAAATTAGGGCATTTCTATTAATCTATTAAATATTTTTAAATTCAATGTAGAGAATTTGGCCATTGTGATGACCACTTGAGGGCGCTGTTCACACAGCAACAGATAATTTCCTGGCATTATAAAATAAAAATTACCTGCCCTTCTTTTAAAAAGGTTTTTTTTTTCTTTTTTTTTTTAACTGAAATGTTGAAAACAGCTGGCTATAATATTGGAGAAGTTTCTTTTTTCAATGCACGTAGACTCCTACTTGCATTTTACTCTCATTGCCATTTTTACAGGCCAAATGACATAGGATGAAGGCTGTTCGTAACCTGCTGATTTATATATTTTCCACCTATCTCCTGGTTATGTTTGGATTTAATGCTGCCCAAGACTTCTGGTGTTCAACTTTGGTGAAGGGAGTCATTTATGGATCATATTCTGTAAGTGAAATGTTTCCCAAAAACTTTACAAACTGCACTTGGACGCTGGAAAATCCAGATCCAACCAAATATAGCATTTACCTGAAATTCTCCAAAAAGGACCTTAGCTGCTCTAACTTTTCCCTCCTGGCTTATCAGTTCGATCATTTTTCTCATGAAAAAATAAAGGATCTTTTAAGAAAGAATCATTCTATAATGCAACTCTGCAATTCCAAGAATGCTTTTGTTTTTCTACAATATGATAAAAATTTTATTCAAATACGTCGGGTATTTCCAACCGACTTCCCAGGATTACAGAAAAAAGGGGAAGAAGACCAGAAATCTTTTTTTGAGTTTTTGGTATTGAACAAGGTGAGCCCAAGCCAATTTGGTTGCCATGTATTATGTACTTGGTTGGAGAGCTGCTTAAAATCAGAAAATGGGAGAACAGAAGCATGTGGGATCATGTATACAAAATGTACCTGCCCTCAGCATTTGGGAGAGTGGGGGATCGACGACCAGTCGCTGGTTTTGTTAAATAACGTGGTGTTACCCCTGAATGAGCAGACCGAAGGCTGCCTGACCCAGGAGCTGCAAACCACCCAGGTCTGCAATCTTACCAGGGAGGCCAAGCGACCGCCCAAAGAAGGTAAGTGCCCAGGAGACAGGGGGAGATGGAGGTGTGGGGAGAGGAGGCGCCTGGGGATGGAGTTAAAATGTACTGTTTCAATACAGGGGGACTAATGGTTGCTCCTTTAACTCTATCATCTTTGGATTCATTTGATTTGTGATCTTCACTGATAAAGGTCTCAGGCTAGTTTTAGGTTTCAAGATTTTAATGATGGGGCACTGAGGAAGGGACAGTGCTCAGAAACAAGCTCCAGAAGTGCGGGTGAAATATTCTGGAGAAAAGAGATGCAAAAACGTGGAGCCAGTTTGCGCTGGAGGTTGTGGCGGGGGGGGGGGGGGGGGGGGGGGGGGGGGGGAGTGGGTCGTCTTCATTAGGCTGCAGCCCCTCGAGGAGACCTACACACACCTCACACATGACACCTGTGAAATGTATTTGTAGACATCTTTATTCTCTAGCCCTGTAAAAAGTCTCCATTCCGTTTTCTCCTTTCCTCTCTTCCATGTCATCCTCTCATCCATGACCCCTTTCCAGGTTTGGGGCAGCACGACCAATAGGTAATACAAATTCAATAGCAAGCCTGTTTAAACCAAATGACCTCCTGACACATGAAGACAAGGGTGCCCTTTCCCGCCCTGGATGTTAAGAGGCTTTACACAATAAATCCCGCGTGCTTGCACTTCGGTGGGTCAAGAGAACCCCACTGGAAGCGCAAACTCTGGGGTCTCCAGCTGTGAAGTCACGTGCTGGTGAGGAGATGAGGGCAGAATTAAAACAACCAGGCTGCTGCTGTGCAATCTGATATCCCTCGTGGGTTTTGCTCTTATTTTTTTGGTCCCCTGTTGATAAACACGAGGAGAGAGGGGGTTCGTCAGAGATGAGCTACATGGAAAACCAGTGCAACGGAAATGCGGAGGAAAAAAAAGTACAGGAGTGATTTATAGCTTTCACCCAATCCCCAGTGGAGGAGCTACCAGAGGATTTGAGATTGTGGATTATGTTTAATAATGCAAGAAAGCTGACATATTTTGAGAAAATTAGTTTCCTGTTTGGAAGGTTAATGGATGTGTTCCATTTGTTTGAGGACACGGCTGATACATATTAGATCTTGCTCCCCAACCCGGCAAAAAGAAAGTGTTGATTTTTTTTTTATGCAGGAAATGTTTTCCGATCGCCACAAAGATCCCTGTCTGTAGAAAGGGACAGCCAAGCTCCAGTCCCTCTTTCCTCCCCTCCCCCAACAGAAGTTGTCTTTGTAGCCAATATAAAATTGACACGTTGTTGGAGAATTTTCTTTAAGGGTAGCCAAGGCTTTGTAACGGGGAAGGGAAAGAGAGAAGAGCTTAACTAGCTAAATGCGTTTTCTCTGCGGAAAGCAATTTGGGGGATGGGAATTATGGAGAAGCAATGGTACAAGGAGAAAAGACGTGTTAGAAAATAAACGCAGACTAATGGCAATGAGGGAGGGGTGAAAAACCAAGATTTCTACAGGTCAGTGTTTCACTAACAGCTGTGACTCAAGAAAACAAAGTGGTTTTAAATTACAGGAGTTCTTTTCTCTAGTAAAAATCCCAGAGAAGCACTTGCAACTGCAGGGATGGTATTTAACACCATTTAAAACTAATTAGTGTCCCCTAGAATAAGAAGCTACAGTACACACAGAAAATGTGATGTTACAAGCTGGCTAATAAGACAATTAACACCAGAAACTAGTTTTTGTTTGTTTTATTGTTTTAAAATTTAGAAAATCTGTTTCTTCAATGGGTAAAATTCTGTCATTGAATTAACTGCTGATGACAGTGGCAAGTGAATCCAGTTTGACAACGCTTTTTTGTGAATGATAGCAAGTGACAAAAACAAAGTTGTGTGCACATTAAGCAAGATTTTCAAAGATTTTGCTGGTCACGATCCTGAGATGTGAATTAAAACAGTGCTGGGATTTATAAAAGTTGAACTAGGTAGTCATTTGTTTTGTAAATGACTAAGAGTGATTTTAGACTTTAGATGTATAAGTCATGGGAGAGTGTGTATATATATACATGTTGGCTAATTGGCTGGTCAAGTGAGAAAGACTGCCGTAGACAAATAAATGATTATATTAAAATTGTTAACATGTTAATAGAACTCAACTAGGAAAAGTTTCTATAATAGGGGAAGAGTATATGCTATATCAAAACTTGCACAGCCTGTATTCTAAATTTGTGCTCTTTGTTTAGTTGTTCTGAGTCAGAAAGGTAAAGATAAGTCATTCCTGATGACATAATTGTGGCTGATACATTTGTAAGTAATTCTTATAAAATATATACAGCACTCCTTACCTCATTCAAAGAAGACCTTTTTGGCTGTGCTGCATTGTAGGAAAGAAATGTGAAAATCTGCAGATTCTTTAGTGAAACTTATGCAAAGTATATTAAATCTTAAATACTTGATATAAATTATATATAAAGTCTTATGAAAGAATTATTTAATGGAATTTCAAATAAACTACCACATAGTATTCATATGGCTTGAGGTTAATAACGTATAGTTGTGCTACTCCTATCTAATATTATTCTAAAGTGTCTTTGTATGGTAACATGCTTTTAAAATGAACCCAGCTTTTAAAATGAAGTTTTAAAAATTCCACTTATATTTTATATTGCTTTATGATTTCTATTTTCAATGGAAAAATAGTCAAACTATCCTGTAAGATATCAAGGGAATAAATACAAGATTATTCTCTACAGTTTACAAGTCCCATTTTATTCATTAGAATAAGTACTGACTCAGAAAGCCTTGAGTAAAAATATTTTTCACATTTATTTCATTATAGAAGTGGCACAAATTTGACAGAATTTTACAGTAGATCCAGTTTCAAATTGTTTTGTCTGGTGCTGATGGTGATGGCCAAGGTATTTTGAATGTATCCATTGTAATTATAAAATCATAGTATTTGAGAAAATTGTAGGCTCCCAGGAACGGAATATTGCTTTTGAGATAGGATTTCTGTTAAAATGTTCATTAATAATACGTTCACGTACTGAAGAATTTCATAGCCAGAAAACAGCAAGAAGAAAACTATCACTGTTTATAGTGACACCACCAACAATTACAAATATTATCTGGAATGTGTTGTAAAAGTAAATTGTTGAACTGATGCTTCATTAAAGCGTTGAATTTTAGTACATTTAAATATCTTCTTATTTAAGATTGTATTTGATATACTTGGTCATAGTGTGTGATTATAGAAACTTGTCCCCAATTTTTACGTGAAATTTTGAAAACCAAGTAAACCATGTAAATCAGCAAAATGAAGCCTTTAGAAAATAATGATGTCTTTTTTTTAAGGCAGTTATTTAAAGAAAATGTCTGTACATAGTGTATATAACTTTCTTTAAAGAAAGGAAACTCTGTGTTGTTTATCTGGTTTTCAGATATAAGCTGGAGATAGGTTAGCATTTATTCACAAAATCTTTACTAAGTTTCCTGTGACTCTTTACCAAAGAGGATTCTGGACTATATAGCTAAACTATAAAGGGTGATGTAAGATCTTATTTCTTACTACTTCACTTTAAATAATTAAAACAGTTTTGGCAGAAAAATTCTACACCAGGGTAGTTATTTCACATAATAAGCCTTAATGGAACCTTTGTTTCTTACTTGCATCAATGGTGCTACTTATGTGAATGGAAATTGGGATCCCTGTATAGATTCCAGGAAATGTGAACACACACACTCATTTGTCTTTCCATTCTGCTTCTGCTAATCCTTGATTTTCTAGCACCCGAGAGAATTCTCACTACGTGCCCATGTAAAATCTAGCCCGTGTTTGTATGTTTGCAATTTTAGGCACATATTTGTCACCTAGAGCAATTCGTGTCTCTTATCAGTTTAAGTGTTCCCATTTCTTTCTTCTTTTGCTCTTTTTGTCCTCATTACTGTTTCAACCACTTTTAACCTTCTTTACCCTCCTTTGATCTTACTTCCTTTGTAAATGATTGCCATGATCCCACACTCTTGCTCAGAATGTGGAAGGTTATATTGAGTCTGTTGTTCCTCCAAGACAAAGCCTGACGATTTGTCCTGCCCCTTAGCTGGATCCCACAGCCCTTTGCACGTATTGTACTTCTGTTTTAGCATTTCTCATATTGCAGTGTCTTTTCCATTTATATTTCCAGCTCTTTCTACTAGAGAATTCTTCAAATTGACTGAGTCTTTGAATTGTCTAGGACAGTCTTAACAGAACTTCAGTAAATATTCGTTGAGATGAATGTTAAATGAACAAAACAGAGATCTCAGTAGGAAAGACAACGATTATAATCAAAAGAATGAAACTAGATTAGTTTGGGAAAGTCACCTTTTACTTTCTTTTTTAGGGGAAGGTGACTACCATTTATCTCGTTTTTAATTCCATTAATGTATTATTTATATCGACTCTTGATTTAAGGTATTATTTAATAATGTTTAAAAAGAACAAGAAGAATGGAGTTGAGAAATAGTTTTAATTTCATATATATTTTAGGAGATTAATGATAGCTATAGCTTAGAAAGTAATACATGTCTGTCTACAAAAAAAGGGTAAGAAAATTTGCAAATTTCTATCTAACTGTCTTCATTTCTTTCTACATTTCTCTCTTCTGGCTCTAGCATTATTTCTACAGTAATGACATTTCTCAAATCCTCTCTTCCACAGTTTGAAGACAAACATGCAAACTCTTTCCAAGAAAGAAGAAAAGAGTATTTGCATGTCAAGTTCGGTGCTTCTGTCATTCACTCCTGGTTATAATCTATAAATGTCGTAATAGTAGAATGCTATTAAAATTGTAGGCCTAGTTAAATAATGCCATAATGCCATATTTTTTTACTTCTGCCACTTTAGAATTTTGTCAAACAATTTAGGAGATAGCTCATATATATAATAATTAATGAAACAAAACTCCATTGCATGACAACATATTTTTGAAGACAGTAAGTTATGATATTAACATGAACATTTGTGTAGGCATGTGTGTTATACATGCATACATGTGCCAAGACATACATTTCAGTAGGTTTTTATGATAGCTATAGATATATATACTACAGGTTAGTTTTCTTCCAAAATTGATGGGAATTTTATTTTACTTTGAATTCAACTTCATGCATTGCTTTATTTCATTTTCTAATAGAAGCAATTTATTATTACTTTTACAATAGAAGTAATTTTATTGTCAGTTGAATAATTTTATAAAACACACTATTCTTTAGAATCAGTCTGGTATATATTACCTATAACAGTCATCTAGCTTTTGGCTCTGATATCAATGTTCATTCAAAAACAAACTTTTCTTTTACAAAATATTATGTAGTGGGTTTTAAGATCTAACTAGAGAGAGATGAGTTTGAATCTGTTCTTCCACATCATGACTGTGTTATTCTGTATTACTACTTTCTACTTTTTAGACTAGGTTAGTAATGTTTATTTCTCAGGGTACAGGAAAACAGGAAGTGACATCATATATTAAAAAAAAAATAACATTAATGGCTTGGAATATTTTAGTTCCTGTCAGTCCTGTGGAAAATTTTTCCCAATTCAATTAACTAATAAAAATCAGAGAGGTATTTGATTTTTCTAAGTGTATCTCTTCAATGAAATGAAAGGTATGTTTTGGTATAAGATATACTTGGGTCCATATAGTGACTCAGCCACCTAATGGTAGTTTGACAAGTGACTGAGCTTGATTCATCATCAATCTACTATAGTAGAGTGTTATTTAAATGAGATCGCACATGTAAAACAATCCATTGCTCAAGTTATATTAGGTTCTCAATTTAGTTTTTGAAACCTTTTTTATTCTTCTGACTAAATGATAGAGTTGATAATAAATAATGAAGTAGATTATCATTATTTGAACTCATTTAGGAATTTAGGGGCATTTTAACAAAGGATGATTAAGCATTTGAGTGTATGTCTATTTTGTATTATATAAAGAAAAGGTAGTACTTCATTATGTTTGTGTGAGTCATCCTAGGCCCGAGAAGCTGTCCTTTAGTTATCATTGCTGAGAGCCTGCAAAAACCACGTAAATTAAAAAGTTTTCAACTATTTTATTCTTTGCTGCATTATGCAAAATTAAGTCATGTTTTGAGATCTATTTTGAAAAGAAATTATCTTGAAATACTAGTCTATATTAAAACATTTGGGAAAAAGTAAGACTTTTGGAGATTTTTTTTCACTGACTTGTGTTCAGTTACTACAAACCAGTGAGCCCCAGGATTCCCCTAAAGGTGTACATATTCAGATATTTGCAAGAAAACAAAAATTGTTAGTATTCATTTGAAGATTCTGATATTTTCTTAAAATAATTATAAAATACCATCTGTAAGACTTCATAAAATGCTGAGTGCTCTATGTTCAGTTATCTTTCAAAGGTTATTTAGGAATTTTGCTCACTTGCAAAGAATGACCTAGCTACATATCTGTTAAAGTCACATATTTCTATTTTGCACAGAAGGTGCACTAAGTAACAAATGCTTAGTAAATACATTAGCTCGGAGCTGTTTCTCTCCATATTAGTTGAGTGAATAGGAATCTTATTTGAAATCTGACATGTTTGCTGATGTCTTCTTTTCCCTATAACCAAACCTTTATCACACATTCATTATGCTTGGAACATGTTATAAACTATAAAGGTAACATGATTACTGTTTGTTTTCTACCATGTTAAATGAAATAATTTACCCGCTGACCTAATTCTGGACATTATATTCTCAAATTATTTCTTCTAAATAACAAGTTTTTTTCGGGAGACTGGGAGTTTGGGAAAATAGAGCAAATATGGGCATGGAAAAGACATTAGAAGACCAACGGTTTTCTAATTTAAGTTTAGAATGCAACTTAAATGCTGTTAAGCATAAGAATAAGCTTTAAAACAGTTGTGGAGTCAACCAGAGAATATTGCCTTGATGAGATTACTTTTTAGCTATAAATAGGGGAAGGTGATAGAAATGTCACAGAAATATTTGCTCTCCTGGGTAATTCATACTGTGTATTATACAGCATTTATTTCATGATATTTCTACCAGTGCTCCTCCCTTTTAGGGTAATTTAAAAAATCCAATAATAAAAAAAATAACAATTTCTATGCTTGCATATCTAAATAGTAATTTGTTCTCTAATAAACACATTTTTAAAGAGAAGCTTCATTTACATATCACTCCTAATAAAGAAGTAAGCGTTTTAATAAGCATTTTATAAATTAATATAAAAGCTAACATTGAGAAAGTGCTTTCCAGTTCTCAAAGCTTTGTTGCACGCATCATTTTGTTTGGGCAATAACTACATGAGGCATCTAGTAGTCGCTCCACCGAGATGTGTGGATTATGTAGAATACCCTAAAGACCGTGGTTTTCTTTCCTTAACAATTTTAATACAAATTGGTTCAAAGGAGAAACTAGAGCATTTCAGAGTTATGGGTTTTTCTACTCTGTTTCTGAAGCACTTGAATCTGAATCACAAATTCTCAGATTTATAAGGGACTTTAGGCATTATCTAGTCCGAATCTTACCTGAGTAATGGAATCCCAATCTGCCGATGTAGAGGGGAACATTATTTCTGCTGAACATAAGTTTTGGAATTTATGTTTAATACCATCTCTATAATATAAAAGAGGCACAGTCATTTAGGAATGATTGGTAGATCTAATCATTAGAAAAAAATTACGTCGTATCCATCCAGGACAATAATCAG
>NW_011888845.1:2120074-2132995 GCF_000151845.1 Pteropus vampyrus | reverse complement strand
AGAAGCTGTCCTTTAGTTATCATTGCTGAGAGCCTGCAAAAACCACGTAAATTAAAAAGTTTTCAACTATTTTATTCTTTGCTGCATTATGCAAAATTAAGTCATGTTTTGAGATCTATTTTGAAAAGAAATTATCTTGAAATACTAGTCTATATTAAAACATTTGGGAAAAAGTAAGACTTTTGGAGATTTTTTTTCACTGACTTGTGTTCAGTTACTACAAACCAGTGAGCCCCAGGATTCCCCTAAAGGTGTACATATTCAGATATTTGCAAGAAAACAAAAATTGTTAGTATTCATTTGAAGATTCTGATATTTTCTTAAAATAATTATAAAATACCATCTGTAAGACTTCATAAAATGCTGAGTGCTCTATGTTCAGTTATCTTTCAAAGGTTATTTAGGAATTTTGCTCACTTGCAAAGAATGACCTAGCTACATATCTGTTAAAGTCACATATTTCTATTTTGCACAGAAGGTGCACTAAGTAACAAATGCTTAGTAAATACATTAGCTCGGAGCTGTTTCTCTCCATATTAGTTGAGTGAATAGGAATCTTATTTGAAATCTGACATGTTTGCTGATGTCTTCTTTTCCCTATAACCAAACCTTTATCACACATTCATTATGCTTGGAACATGTTATAAACTATAAAGGTAACATGATTACTGTTTGTTTTCTACCATGTTAAATGAAATAATTTACCCGCTGACCTAATTCTGGACATTATATTCTCAAATTATTTCTTCTAAATAACAAGTTTTTTTCGGGAGACTGGGAGTTTGGGAAAATAGAGCAAATATGGGCATGGAAAAGACATTAGAAGACCAACGGTTTTCTAATTTAAGTTTAGAATGCAACTTAAATGCTGTTAAGCATAAGAATAAGCTTTAAAACAGTTGTGGAGTCAACCAGAGAATATTGCCTTGATGAGATTACTTTTTAGCTATAAATAGGGGAAGGTGATAG
This sequence comes from Pteropus vampyrus, assembly GCF_000151845.1. Lineage (NCBI taxonomy): Eukaryota > Metazoa > Chordata > Mammalia > Chiroptera > Pteropodidae > Pteropus > Pteropus vampyrus. The sequence goes on along the minus strand of NW_011888845.1, from coordinate 2,132,026 downwards.
AAATGTCACAGAAATATTTGCTCTCCTGGGTAATTCATACTGTGTATTATACAGCATTTATTTCATGATATTTCTACCAGTGCTCCTCCCTTTTAGGGTAATTTAAAAAATCCAATAATAAAAAAAATAACAATTTCTATGCTTGCATATCTAAATAGTAATTTGTTCTCTAATAAACACATTTTTAAAGAGAAGCTTCATTTACATATCACTCCTAATAAAGAAGTAAGCGTTTTAATAAGCATTTTATAAATTAATATAAAAGCTAACATTGAGAAAGTGCTTTCCAGTTCTCAAAGCTTTGTTGCACGCATCATTTTGTTTGGGCAATAACTACATGAGGCATCTAGTAGTCGCTCCACCGAGATGTGTGGATTATGTAGAATACCCTAAAGACCGTGGTTTTCTTTCCTTAACAATTTTAATACAAATTGGTTCAAAGGAGAAACTAGAGCATTTCAGAGTTATGGGTTTTTCTACTCTGTTTCTGAAGCACTTGAATCTGAATCACAAATTCTCAGATTTATAAGGGACTTTAGGCATTATCTAGTCCGAATCTTACCTGAGTAATGGAATCCCAATCTGCCGATGTAGAGGGGAACATTATTTCTGCTGAACATAAGTTTTGGAATTTATGTTTAATACCATCTCTATAATATAAAAGAGGCACAGTCATTTAGGAATGATTGGTAGATCTAATCATTAGAAAAAAATTACGTCGTATCCATCCAGGACAATAATCAGAGTATATTTTGCTATATAATTTAGTACAGATTAATCTCTACAAATTAAAATTAGCATCCCTTAGATTTTTGCTCTCTTTGGTATATATTAAAACAAATGTGATGTAGGTTTCAAAAACAATTGATTTTCAGTCTAAACTCATTAAATTTAAAGAGCAATGTGCTTTAAGCTCAGTATCTCTGGATTTACTAAGATGATCTAGCAAGATCTATATTGGATTTTCATTTCATTATCATTTTCTAGGGAAATCTGTTTTGGAGAAATAATATGTTTTATATTTTTTAGTTATGGTACATCGAGAAATACTGTTGAGGGTGGGACAAGAGTGATGTCAGGATCCCCTCTCTCTTTTGAAAGTCACAGCTTCTTTCAAGCGGACTTTTCGAGCTCTGGCAACCATTCTGTTGCCTCACTCCTTTAAGCCTATGAGTAGTAATGGGTCTCAACTCTTCCTAACCCCAGGTACTGTACTCACTCTCCTTGGTTTCTCCAGGAACCATCCATGCCTTACTCTCTTCTCATATTAGCTTAATTGAGGACTCCATCTGTTTTTACTGGTGTGTAATTTCGGTGCTAAGGTGATTTCTGATTACTTATGAGATTGGTTCAAAACTAACATTTGAAGTTTTGATCCTTTTAATGTGCTAAAGGTCTTGTATAATAATTAACCCTTTTGTAGATTGGCATATAGATTAGCCCAGGTAAACAAATATATAGCAATAATAATTTACAGAACTGAGTTAATGAAAATCAAAATCAGTTGGGCATTTTTTAAAGCTCAGTTGAAATGGCATTTTTTTATGCTTAACCTGAACTCAGTATCAATATGTATTCATCTTCATAATTCCATTTAGTTTAGGCCTTCCAAATGTTTTTCTATATTAACTTTTTGGTTTGTTGATTGCTTAGCTTGTTTTTAAATTATATAATATGTGTACGTTCATACATCATATATACATTTTTTTCAGGGTTGATATAACCTCAGAACATTTGAACTTAATGGGACAGTCAAAGAAATTTTGTGAGTTGATAATTAAAAACAAGTAATTTCAAGGCTCTTATGTAAAGCAAAACAAAATTCTGACAGACTAAAATTTAGTTCTAATTTTATATCATTATAATGCAAATATAAAATGAAGATTGAATTTCAGTTGCTAATCTAAATTAAGGTAGCTAAGTTTACCCTTGTAGTTTTATAGAGAAAACAATTTCCCCCCACCCTGTGTTAGTCTGTTTTCTTTCATAGCAAAGAAGGATCTTAGGTAAAAGAGAAGTAACCTCTTTAAAAAAAAAATGTTAACCTTTTTCTGGACTTCTGTTGAAATGCAGCTTTATGATTTTCCTGACTAGGCAATACATACTTATTGTATATTGGATGCTTTTGGAAACCTTTCTTCTCATGTTGGGTACTTATAATAATTATAATATGGAAAAGTAAGCACTTTAGAAAGATAAAACCCTGTTTATATAATCTTTCCACATAAATCTGGCAAACTTTCAAAGATTCGCTACTGTACTGTAGAATGAGAAATTTCCATTTGTTTTGGCTTCCTGGAGAGGTCATCTTCCTTTACTGATATGTCAGCTTGTGGTCAGCTCTCTTTGACTGGCCTTGGCTTTTGTAATTTAGAGGGAGGGCAAAGAGCATATATTTTTTAAGTCGTGCCTAAGAAATTAACCAAGTACAGTGGCTTTTTTATTTTTCAATAGGTTTCACTTTCAAATATGATAAATAGCTGTGGAGCACCGTTGTTCCATCCTCACAGTACAGAAGATCTTAATACCTTAGCTTGTAATATATCAAAAGATCTGTTCTCAAAAATATAAGGCTTTCTTCTGTTTAGTGATTTCCCTGGAAATTTCTAATAACCATATTTTGGTGCTCAATTGATGATGAAGGGCATAAATTCGTTCTAGGCATAATGATATTACATGTGCTTGCCTCTGGCCTCTGCATCCTGAGACCACAGAAACCACAGAAATAGAACAAGGGGAGTTTGGAAGCAGAATGGAAGTTGACCCACTAAGTAGTAAGAACTGATTAAAGTGATATTAATAAGTACATGTCAGATGTGAATTAATACAACTTTTTTCTCTTAACAGTGAGATCTTTTTTCTAAATAGAAGAAGCTGCTATATAAAAGATTTTTAAAAAATAGAGCTGCTTTGGTTGAAATTTGAAGGAGGCCTAGAACCCTACCTAACCAGTGTTTTCTTCTGATGTTCATCCCAGAGGCAGCTCTTCTTGAAAAACCACTGCAGAACTATAAATTTTAGAGCCTCCATATGAAGCCACACCTGATATGTTAATGTTAGAAACTTTCTTCCACTGAGAAACGAATATTTTCATTGTTGTAATCACCAAGAATGTGTAAGAAATGTCATAGTTTTTACTGCATTTTGCTTAGAATATAATTCATAATTTGTTTAGGATGCTATGGCCCACATACATATGTACTTAATTGTTCTCCATAGGCTGCTTCTCTCTATCTAATATAATAATCAAGCTTGCCTGGGCCTAATTCCCACCCATTATGCCAACCCTCAGCCTTCTCTGTCATGCTTCTCAGGCATTTTTGATGCCTTCCCGAGGGTGTTCCATAGCAATTATCTGTCACTTTTCTGTTATGTCTCATTCAATGCTATCTCCTGCCAGGCATTAATGTCTTTGCCTTTGCTTTGCTGAATACCTTAATGTAATGACGCCATGAAGTGAGACTCCTCTCCCCTCTCCTCGCTCTGTCACACTTGTTGAGTTAGGAGACCTGCTTATGCCCCATCTCTGGTGACTGTCATGTCAACACTTCCTTCAGAGTCTCTCTGGAGTCAGTCCTGTGGCTCCATGTGTGACTCCAGGATGAGTGCCACAATTCTCCATCTTCCTCTCTAGTCATCTGGATTCCAAACTTCTTCACTCTAGATTCCCAGCCCTCCTACAAATTTGCTTATTCTAATCATACCTTTTTTATCACTATCTCAAAGTTGGTTTTATTCTTTTAGAAGACAATATTGTTTGAACTTAGATAATAAATTCCTCTCAGATGCCTATTCTAGATCCTGCCTTTATTGTTTTGTTAATCCCCAAATAGTTTAGTGGCAAACTGTCAAACTAAAATAAAATAAAATTAGGGCAATGAAAATTATTTTGAACTCCTTTAATTGTTCACACATACTGGATCTCCACTGGAAGCTTATTAAAACAACAACAAAAAACTTACTAGCATTGACATTCCGTATATATAAGTGGATTATTGAGGTGTCATTGTTCTAGGCTCCTGTGATTCTGGATGCACTTAGAAATTGTGTTCCTGGACCACTTATTGGGTGGGGTCATGTGACTGGTTCTGAACAATTAGTTGTGAGCAACGGTGACATTCCTCAGTTCTGAGCTGGCTCATTTCATTGCTTCAGTAAGACCATGAAGTTCTCTACCTGTGATACAGAGACCTGTACTTAGAAGGGGCTTCTCTGTCAGCTGAGTCCTTGAGTGACTAAAATGAGGAGAGGCCCCTGCCCAACAGAGACCCTTACCTATCTGTGGTGGTCCTGAAGCATGAGCAAGGAAGAACTTTTTCTGTTTTGAGACACTGGGAATTTTGGGTTTGTCTTTGTTATTGCAGCCTAGCCCTAGCCTATTGTAACCGATGTAATGTCCAGTTCGAGAGGATCCAGTAGTTGTGTTGATTGATGCTGCTAAAAGGTGATTAGACATGTTGGTGATGTGTTCTGTTATTTGACTCTAGTGATGTGATGGCCATTTTGGTTTATGGTATTGTGGGGAGAGAAATTCATGAACATATTCCACAATGTACCCTGGGGGATTTTGAATTTATTGCAAGGAAGGCTCTGTAACTCATTTTAGGTATTTTGTATCAATATGTTATTGGTTTATCAAAATTAAAATTAATACTAAAATAACTACCATAATTGTATATTTATAGTACAGGAGACCATTCTTTCAACATTTATTCAAAAGGTTATCTTGGTTTTTCAATATTTTGAAAGTTACCCAGATTAGAGAAGGTTTTATGGTCTTTTTTTGAGCCAAGATTGAAAATTTTCATTTTAGTATGATAGTTCTTGCTGAAAGGTAAAACCTTGTCCTCTCTGTTCCTTCCTCCTTTCTTCCTTCCTGCTCTCTTTTGTTCATTTATTTACTTTTTTCCACATATAGGCTTTGATTTATATGTGTTTATCTATAGATTCAATATCACAATAATTTACACAGAATCTGTAATCAGGAGACATGTAGGAGTATTTTTGTAAACAAATATTTCTATGGTAGTTCATGGGGAGCCTGTAATCACTTACTAAGCACTGCTTCATTAATCTTAGCAATTTTCTTTTGAGGTTAATTATGTAGTAATAATTAACCTCCCCTTTGAGTAGGTGGGCTTTTGTCACATTGAGAAGTATTCTTACCTCCCATGAGAGGTGGGAGGGGAAAGTAGGCTGCTGTGAACTTTAAACAAGCCTCTGTGAGTTACTTAGTGGGGAGTGAAGAGTTCTTCACAATGTTAGTGGTACATTGGCAAGTTTTTCTCTGCTGGGCTGTGTCTTCCATTATTTCCCTGGTTTTCCTGTGCTCAAGAAGTTTGGATTATGATAAGCTCATTAATTACAAGAGATACACTCCAGAATTCAAAGAGGGGTATAGAGCCCATTGAACGGCTGTGAAATTAAAACAAAAGTGAAAGTTTTTTTTTTTCTTATGTTGTATTCTGAAGGAAATTCAGGGATATAGAGTGAATAATTTTCTGTCCACATGTTTATATCTGATATGCAGGACTCACATATAATAATCAGTTAACGTGAACTTGTGGCATTAAATGCTTAAGGGTATTATATGCAAATATAAGTTGAAAAGATAAATATTTTTCAATAGTTTGGGAATATGTGCCCTGTTAAACTTGATTTACTAACTAAATATTTGCTAAATATAAATTTAACTGGAGTGACTTATAAGATCATAAGAATGACAAAGAATAAAACTATCTTTTGCAATGGAAACTTTAAGTTAATTTTTTTGAAATTTCTTATAGTCTTTTTAATATTTAATATTCAGAACAGTGTTCTGTGGATCATCTTGGATATCAGAAATTAACGTTTTATTTAGCATTTAAGAGTAAATTGTTGCCAAACAGATTTCAAAAAGTTGAAAAATGTAAATTTCAAAAGTGAACAATTTACTTACATTTCTGAAAAAGACATACGTATCATGTTGTAACAAAATAATAGTCTTTTATATTCTCTTTAATCAGTGATTGTTTTCCTGCTTTGGAACTTTCTTACTAGATCCTACACATCCCACAGCTGTAAAATCAGGTTCAGATTTCAGTGGTTAAGAATCAGGCTTCCTGGGTTTAAACCCAGTTTCTCCATTTCTGACTCTCTGGTTCTGAGGATATTACATACCTCTCCAAACCTCAGGTTCTTTGTTCACGAAGACATGATTATGTTAGCGAGGTAACAGAGACTGAATGAGGTACTTAATGTAAAATAATTAATTCAATTCTGGACTGTGTAGTAGAGGCTCAATAAATGTTAACTTTCATTAATTGGATGATTCTGGAACCCTTTATTACATTAGATATCTTTAATACAACAAATAACATTTTGATTCATAATGAAAAGTAATCAATTTATGTAATTGACCTTAGAGAAATTAGAATGCCTCCTGGATCACTTAGTCTACAGAAATGCTCTTTAATCTTTTATTTCCTCTGAGTACTTTTATGTTCCTAAGGAAAACAGAGTTAAGCTGTCATATCTGGCTTCCTTTACACTTCATTTCAAAAATGAACCACTCTCTTCACGATATTAATTTTTTTCCTTAAAACAGACTTGTCAATGATAGTCACAGATTTTTTGACAAAGAGTAATGGCCCTAAATGATTTTCTCCTGAAAACCTGGATCCACTGTAATCAGAAAGCAGCATTGATTGTATTTTGTCCACCTAAACAACCTCATCTTATGGGTACTTTCCTGAAAATATGTTCTTTTGGTCTAGTTCTTTCTCCATTTATTATGGTTTAAATGGATTCCCATTTCATTGCTTAAATTAAAACCTGTATTCCAATTTCTTTGTAAGGATTGGTGGACATGTTAAAATTAGGCAAACTATAATTTACATCTTAGCCTGCCCTGAATCCCTTTTTCTTTATGAGCAGAGACAGATGTCCTAGAAAGATACCCTACTTGCTGCCTACTTTTTAACATTTGTTCTAAGGCTTAATGTAAAAAAAAAATCTAATGTAAAATATAAATCTATATTGTACTTATCAAAAGATTATACTTTTTTACTTTTGGTTTTATAAAACTTTTATTTTTTCATTGCAAAAAAGAGAATTAGTACTGCGACCTTAAATTTTTAACTCTCTATAGTCTTTTGTATTTGGAAGAGTTCTTGGTTTTTCGAAGCCTGAACAATTGCCTTCCTGATGAGATTTGCTATTAATTTCTGAGCAACTTAGGCAACTCATGTTATTTCTCAGAGCTCCGGTTTGCTCAGTTATAAAAATAAAAATGGTTGTCTGAAACTCATAGAATTATATGGAAAGTTAAACTGTATATATATGAAAGCATTTAGAAAATGAAGAGTGGCATCCCAAAATGTTGTTATTGCCAACATTATCTTGTAAATTTGATTGTTTACTAATTCAGTTCATTGGTACATATGTAGGTGAAATAATGGTCCTGTCTTATGATGATGATAATATCACAAATTATTGGATGGATTGTTGGGCTTGACATTTATAAGTAAAACTCAGATCTTGTGTCCTTGAGAAAACACTATTCCCTCGGTTTCCCTTTTTCTTTTCTATATCAATGGAAGCAATAACAGTTTGGGGTTCACATTTAAACATTTTAGTTTTAATCGCAGCCCTGCCTTCTACTAGCTTTGTGACTTTTGGCAGTTTGCTTGACATTTGTGAACCACATTTTCCATGTCTGTAAAATAGAGATCATCTCTATGCCATTTTTTAAAAAATATAATCTGTACAAAAAACAATTTTAAGATTAAAGCACAAATGTGAAAGTAGTCAATTCTCTTAATTTTTTAAATAATGGAATACCATAAGTTTTAGGTTGTCCACAGTAAAGTTAGACTTTAACTGTATCTAGTTGTAGCTTCCTCATCTGTAGGTGAATTTCAGAAATACAATGAATCACTTCATCATAAGCTTCTACTCTTAATCAGATAAGCAACTTCAAAACAAAAGGGCAAAATAAATGCCCTTTTGTTTCTTGAGATCAAGAGTTAGCATTAGAGGAGAATGAATACAGATGAATCCCTGTCAAAAAGTTGTCCCAAATGCTAAACAAACAAACAAACAAAAACAAAAACAAAAAAACTGGGAGAAATTATAATTTCACAGAACTATTTATTTTATCTAGGGAGCAAAGCTACATATAAATAAACAAGGGTCTCTGGGCTATATGAGGTAATTAAAAATGAAGTGTATTAAACTTTAAGGAATAAAAATTAGGTAAATTTTGCATTGGGTAAATTTTGAAACAGACTATAAATAGGAACGTGGATAGAGCTTCATAATTTCGGAATGTGTTTCTGTATTAGTGCTGAAAAACTACAGGTTGGAATCTGTTCTCTGTAGGTCGGGAATATTGCAGAGCACAAATGTGATCTAGCAGCCAGCTGTGCACGGTTTTGATGGGATTACTGATCAAATTTAGTAGATAAAATGCCTGCTGCTTGGTTACTCTCTATTTAAAATAATCAACTTGTGAAGAGTTTTGGCATCCCTAATACTTGGTAAACACTTCTTAAAGACACTCAGTTTTGTGTTTTTGAGCAAGTGTAGCAAAATTATTAGATGGATATTCAGATTTTTGAAAACAAACCTTGCTTAATTCAGGTTTTATCAGCCTAAATATTTATTTTGATTTAGAGCTTGCTACAACTAGCATTGCACAATTTAGCTCCTATGGTTGGAAACTATCCTTTGTTAAGCTGACATCAGTGAGGAATGGCTACTTTAGAAATCCATTAGTAGAAATTTACCATGGATAGTGGATATTTTGAAGTAAATCCAAATGGAACAAAATAGACCATGAAGGCTATACTTTTTATTTCTTCGTAGACTTTTTTTGTGTGTATTTATTTTATAATCATAATGCTAATGAATATCTTGCTGTCGTGTCAGTACATTTTTAGATATTAACTCTTAATTTTCGTAAGAGCCCTGAGACATCTATTATGATTACCCCCAATTTCGAAATTAGAAAGCTGAGACAGAGAGGCTAAAGTGACTTGCTCAATATTACATAGAGAAAGGGAAGAGCTGAGTTTGAGTCTGTCTCTTAATCCTTACAATATACTGCCGCTCTGTAAAGATAAATACAATGTAATATTTTTCAGTAATTCAAAAAGTATTTAAGTCATACAGTCCTTTGTACCTATGAGATGTTTTAAAATATGAAGTTTAAAGTATGAGACATAATGTTTTATTTTAAACCCTTCAAAGTACATTTCCTCATATATATTTAGTAGTCTCTAATTTGTTAATGCTCCTTCCAACTCTTAGCCTTTCCCATGCTGTAGCCTGTGTGTAGATAGATCTTCACTAATAAGGGAGCTTTCTTCTTTCACTAAGTCAATTATTCAAAGAACTCTTCAATTTCATCTCTCCCAGGGAACCTCCAAGTGATTAAATGAGAGTATTGATTTTAACCTGCTCTGAGACATGCACTGCTTATAAAATACTTTTTACTTATAAATACAAATTTTTTAATTTTTATATTGCCATTAATCTAAATATTCATTTATATGTAAGTGTATTGTGTTCCTAATTTTTTCTATAAATATGAATTTTTTAGGTTACAAGAATATAGAAGGTAAAGACTGCAGTTTAATTACCTTGAACTTCACTTAGTACCACATTAGTACAATGAAGTGCTTAATCTTTTCTGTAATTATGATCATAGAAGATCAAAATAAAATTAGAATACAATAATCTTTTCTTGTATAAGTTAATGATTTTAAGTTGGTAATGTGTCATTTATATTAGACAAAAATAGTTTAGAGTTAGATTAAGCGTCGCTAATACTGGAAAATACAGGATCCTTATAAAAAGAAACAGGTGAAAAGTTCATTCCCTAGCTAAGGGAATATTTTATTAAATTTTTGTCTTTAATTTTAATAAATTCTTTTTAAATTCTCAACTTTTATTTGCCTGAGCACTGAATGTGAATACTATCCTATTGGGGAAAAGAATAAATCCTGATCTATTCTGACTAAAATCATTCTTCCTGGAATTTTCTTAATTGTGATAACACTCAAAATACTGAAAGTCAAGCTTATGCCAACTTTTCTTTTTGAATGATAATGATTCAATGTTTTGGGAATACAAGGGTTTTTTGAGAGGAAGTAATCAAAACAAAATTATTTTTCTTCATAAAAAGAACAGCTATGCCATTTATTCTAAGAAAGGGAATTCAGAGACTTTATGTAGGTCAATGTCGGTCATAAAACGAAAAGGAAAAGATAACTGAAAAACAATTATCTGAAAAGTTAACATTCATCAGAAGATTTAAGGTTTATTTCCATTTTCTCTTAATATTTTCTTGAATTTCTTTTATATTTATGCATACTAGTAAAATATATTCCCCGATAAATAGATCTGTAGTCTGTATCTATTGGTTATTGTACACATTACTGTTTTATTACAACAGAAATATACTATCATCCCCAATGCTAATTATTTTTATACTTTATTATTTTATAAAGTATTGTATTTGAATTACTCCAGAATTCTTTTATCCTGCTAATTTTGCAGCAAGACTTTAGGTACATGATTAAACATATTCTAGCATTTGCATAATTTAACAGATTAAGAGGAAGAATTTAGAAAAACATTCCAGGGCAATTTATTTGTTTTGAACATCTGGTTAACAGCTGGAGTAATAAAAGTTAACACAGCAGTAACCATCTTTTACACTGATCCCCCATGCACACACAAACACTAGGAAGGATTAACTACTATTAATTCTTGCTTTCTTTTGCTACAGGGATTAGCTTTAGAAAAGGAAAAGAAGATTTGAGAATTCTTAACTGTAGAATGACAGCTGAAATTTATATGCAAAATGTGAATACCACTGAATAAAATCCGATTTCAACTTCATAATATAAATTAAAAAAAAATAAAGCTAACTCTTTGACAGTTGACACACATGGTAATGATAGAATTTCCTTGAAATTCTCATAACCACATTTTAGGCAATAAACATGATAGTAATAATTAATGTCATATTTAGCAGAATCTTCAAGTTAAATTTGTTTGTTGGTTAGGACTTAGTTCCCCCCTTTTTAGGTTTTTTATTTTTTTTTTAGTTTTTAATTTTGTACATACAATATATAAATATCTAAAGTATGTTTAATACATGATTTTACCTTTTCAGATAAATCTATTTGTATGTATTCTGTTTTCATTTGGATACTTTCAATTAAAAACATCAAATAAGCTTGCATGCTCAGATCCCAGTGAAAAACTGTTCAAATTTAATGTAAAAAGTGATCATTTTACTCTGTTATTAGAAAACACCAGAAGTTGGTGCAGTGAATTGTCCTTTGAAGTTATTCAGACTCACTCTAATTGATACCTTCCCTTTTAAAATTTTACTCCCATGTATGGTCTGCCATCTATTACCGCAGATTCAACCAACCAACCACAGATTCGACCAACTAAGGATCAGAAATATTCAGAAAAAAGGTTATATTGTTGTTGATGTGTATTATAATGTATATCCGTACTGAACATGTATAAATTTTTTTCATGTATTCTCTAAATAATACAGTATAACAACTATTTATATAGCATTTACATTGTATTAGGTATTGTAAGTAATCTAGAGATGATTCAAAGTATATGGGAGGATGTGTATAGGTTACATGCAAATACTACATCATTTTATATGAAGGTCTTGAGCATCTGTGGAATTTGGTATCAATTGGAGGTCCTGGAACCAGCCCCCTGCAGATACTGAGAGAGGATTGTATCTAAATTTCTAGACATATGTAAGGCAAACTTAATAGAGTGAAAACAAAGTTGAAATTCTTGCAAAGTAAACCATAATGAACTTTTAAAAAAATTTCTCATCTCTAAATGTTTAAGCGGCATAGCAAGATATTTTGTTTTGTACTTACTTTTACAATACTTCTAGGTTTTAAGCTCCTGTCAAGGAATAGG
>NW_011888845.1:2087579-2118144 GCF_000151845.1 Pteropus vampyrus | reverse complement strand
TTAAAGAATATGGATTTGTTTTAGTGTCTCTGTATATAGAAATAGCAAATGTGTGTTTTTAAAATAATGTTACAATATAAAATCCACCCATTATAGAAAGTTTATATCACATGTATTATAAATAAAATATTAGTTTAGTCTTTTAAAACAATCTATTATATATACATTAATATTATCATAACTAACTCATGAAAATAGCGTTGTCACCTTTTATTGACTATTTTACAAATTGTAAAATCACTATTCTAGAATTACTCACTTATAGGGGAAAATGAAAAGGGAAAAAATCAACACCTGAGATTAAAAGAATTAGTGTTATTTATATTATGAAAATATGTCTATAATTTTTTTTCAGGTATGATGTAAACTTGTTTGTCAGACCATAAATTTTCATTATATCTCTTTCATCAGCTTTCATTGTTACATGAAACAATAAAAACTAAGATAGATGAGAACAATTTAAATGACTTATATTTTGTTTTACCTCTGTTATTGCAATTCATTTTTATCAAGTTTCATAACTAGATAAGAAAACTAAATTTTAAGAAAGAATTTTGATGGCATTTTGTAAACAATAAATTACAGTTTGTGTTCATTATATAATTCCTACGTAAACTGTAACTATCATTTCCCAAATGGTTCTATTTTCAAAAGCTGTCAGAGGTACTTCCTGATTTTGGAATCAGCTTTTTTTTACTTAGAATTTTAAAAATGTATGGTTTACACACATACAAAAAAAACTGCAGAATAATTTATGCAGAAACACAAATTATATTTTAGTTTGAATAAATCTATATTTTACGAATAGTTTTAGAAATTCTCAACTCGAGATAATAGGATAAATTATCCATTCAGGTCCATGCAACGGTTTCATGCCTTTTAAATCACCTGGGTTTGCTGAGATAGGCCATTAATATCCATATATGTTATGCCCATAGAAGGCAGTGGGAGAAATTAAATTATTATGAAACATTTTGCCTTTAATTCTAGAAGATAGGATTCATAATTTCCCTCTTGAAATTTTTGCCTTCATTGTTTAGAAGCCATTAATAGCTTTGAGAAGAAATATTTTTAAAATAGAAATTCTGTAGCTCTCTATGAGCAAATTGATTTCCATGTGAATTAAATACGAAGAGCTGAACGGAATATTTGGCCTTCCAGTGTTTCGACTTCATTTAGAAACTTCATTTTTAAGTATGTGAAAGCCAAAGATGATTCAAGTATTTTAGTGTACTACAGATTGAGATCTTTAAAGTTCACATTATCTATAAATTTAGTATACTACAGATTGAGATCTTTAAAGTTTACATTATCTATAAATTACAAGTAGCCTAACTAAAACATCTGCAGTATGGCAGATTCTGTGCAATTTAATTTCCACTAAAAGCATGAGAGTCAACAGGAAAATTACTCTGTCAGCAAAATTTGAACTTAGAAATTCCATTCATGGGATAAAAGGATTATTTTTAAATGGAGCAAAATATGGTGAGTGATATTTGTCATTTTGTTAATGATCAATGTTCTCATTTGTCCTAATTTATTTTCTCTAGTATGTTCTACATTTGTAACATAGAATAAATAATTTTAATCACATTTTATATTTTGCAGTACCATCAGCACATAAAGCTGATGGGCTATCACCCTCAAACACTATATTTTTTGAGTAACACGAAAGTATTTGAAATGTGTTTCATGTTTAGGATAAAATATTTTGTCATCTTAGCATTTTCATGCTGTTCTGGCCCAATTGAGAAAGCTGAGGACTAGAGGTTAAATGTATTGTTTAAGGATATACAGTGGCAGAATGGTGATCTACATCAAGGCAGTCTGTTTCTACTGCATGTGCCCTTCACCACTGCACTTCACTGCCTCCAAATATTTCTGAAAAAGTACATAGGAGAAGGGCAAGTGAGGGAATTCAGGGGGTGATGGAGAGAGTATGGCTGAAAGTCAGTATGTTGGAACAGCTTCCGTTAGAATTTAGTCTTACATAGAATCTTACTAAATCTTTTTTTCCCCTTTGTGTTAGTCGTTGGGGACATGTTTCCCAGTTCTCAGTTCACTTGCCTAATGTGTGGATTAGATTAAATCTTGTTAGTCCCACAATCTCTTCCATTCACTTTCACTAAGCATCACCTTCAGCCTTCTCTACTAGCCAGAATATTTTAGGGAATCTATCCTGCTTGAGAGGGGAGGAGTGATGTACCCCTTTTTATCAACATTTCTCATTTCATAATATTTTGTATTGATAAGTTCTCCATAGTTGGAGTTTGGAAGGTTATGAAGATTTCATTTCTTTACTGAAAATGGGGATGTAGTCTTTCCCTTTATATTTTTTTTTTTATTGTGCCCATTGGATTTCAAGGATTTCAAGGAGAAAAGGTTTGGAGAGATATTGATCTTCTGCAGTCTGTAGCTCAAAATAGTTTTCTCAGAAGAATTATCTAAATTAAAATTATAAGCACTTATGAGTATAACTTGCATACCTCCAGAGAAAAAAACCATAACAGTACCTGTGTTGAGGTTTAATGAGCTGACAAAGATGCAAAATGTTTAGCCAAGTACCATACACTGTAATAATGACACAATAAAGCTTAGCTGTCATCATCACTTTATCATATAGTTGGCACTTTTTTTTTGCTTTGGATTTCAATTTCAATTTTGAATTAATTCAAATTAATAACTATAAATTATTCTGAATTTAATAATTGGAAAAATTAATTCCAATATTTACTCTTTGAAGCAGAATTGAATATCAGTGTATTGATACAGTAAGGTTTGACATTACTGAAAGCTGTAACCATACTGACAAATTTATATCACACAAGCATCAATATATTAGTGCCTAATTCATGTATTCCCAAGTTTAGCAACTCAGCATGATCTTTTTAAAGTTTATCTAACATAAAATAATAGATATATTCTAAGGTTCAATATCATGTCATTTATTTATGTCCATATTCCAGCTACACTATATTCATAGGCTTTATTTACCCATGACCATAGATGAGACATTCCTTTCTGTCTAATATTCATTAGTAATTTTTTTTTTTGTAGATGTGTTCTATAATTAGAAACTAACATACCTGAATCAGCCAGAGAAATATTTTGATGTATCAACACATTTAAAACATTTTTGGATTTCCGGTCAAGATACTGGAGTAGGTAAATTCTGTACTATCATGACCACATCAAAATTTAAACTACAGAACAACCATTGTTGAGAAATGCCTGAAGTCGCGCTCAACAGAACTACAACTAAGGACATACAGAAGAAGCCACCAAGGGTATTAGGGGCGGAGATTCCAAATGAGCTGGTACCACACCTATGTGTGGTGGTTGAGAATTGGGAGGGGTATCTCAGCTACAGAGATTCCCTCTGAGGAGCGAAGGCATACCAGCTCTACACCATGTTCTTTAGTCTAGGGTTCTAGTGCTAGAAGAGAAGTCTCCACAATTTCTGGCTGTGAAAACCAGCAGAGATTGTGGCTCACTGAGACAGAGAGTGGCTGGAATCCTAGGCACTCCTCTTAAAGGGCCTGCACACAGACTTACTCGCTGATGGAATCACTCACTCTGAGGTCCAGCACTGGGGCAGTAGCATGAAAGGCATCAGCAACATATGGAGAGGAACTGAATTGCCTGGCTTCAGGGTGAGGGTTGAAGGAGCAGATTTACTCCAGACAGAAGTGCTGGCAGAAGCCATTGTTTTTCGTTGAGCTTTACCCCTTCCTGGCATGTAGATATAGGCAGCTGCCATATCTGAGTCTTCATCAACCTGGCTAACACTGGTATCCCTGCCCTAGTGATTCCTTGAGACCTCACTCATCTTGCGAGTTTACTCAAGTCATTTCCAGTGGCTTTACCTTACAAACAACCTGTCTTGGTTCATGCTGTGGGCTTTCCTAAAATCTCTCAAAGGTTCACAAAACCTGAGCAAGCAGCATCTGGCCTCAGTGTATCCCATACCTCTTGCTGAGTAGCCTCAAGCCCAACACTAACAACAGCCAACCATAGTTTACAGCTTGGCCTCTTGAGGCACACCTAAGCCCAACGTGGGTGGCAGCCATCTGTGGATTGCTTCATGGCTTATGGCAGGTGACCCAGGCGGGGCACAGGCTTCAGTTGAACTTGGCTTGTAGTGGAGTTCCTTCCAGGAAGACCTGGCTTGCACGTCCAGTGGCCAGCTTCAGTCAGAACCAGAACACCACCCATTCAAGGACGACACATCTAAAGAGCAGACTGGATAGGCACCAGAATCCTGCTAAAGCGAATCCTGCTTCACAGGGTCAGCCCCTGTTCAACAGCTTCTCCACTGTAGTCACTGGCCAATCCTCACAACCAATCAGCCTGAGGGTCGGTCCCTCCCGTTGACATGCCAACGACAACCAAGGCTCAACTACAGTGTGTGGGGGCATACACAACCCATACAAAAGATACACCTGGAGCACCTGGCTCAAGTGACCAGGGAAGACTGTGCCACTGGGTCTCATAGGATACCTACTATGTAAGGCCATTCTACTAAGACCAGGAGACATAGCAGCCCTACTTAATACATAGAAACACAGGCAGCCAAAATGTTTTGATAAAAAACGTCCCAAATGAAAGAACAGAACAAAGCTCCAGGAAAAAAAAAATAAAATAAAATGGAAACAAGCAATCCACCACATGTAGAGTTCAAAATGCTGGTTATAAGGATGTTCAATGAACTTAGGGGAAGAGTAGATGAACTTAGAATTTCAAGTGATAGAAAACAAACTAGTCATAAGTGAATACAATAATTGAAATGAAGCATACATTAGAGGGAATCGATAGTATATTAAATGAAGCAGAGAGTTGAATCAGTGATTTAGAAGATAAGGTAGCAGAAAACAATCAGAACAATAAAAAGAAAAAAGATAGTTTAAGAGCCCTCTGGGACAACATCAAGTGTACCAATACTCTCATCATGGGGGTACCAGAAGGAGAAGAGAGAGCAAGGTATTTAAAACTTATTGAAAGAAAGAATGAATGTAAACCTCCCTAACCTGGCAAAGGAAATAGACATACAAGCTCAAGAAATGCGGAGAATCCCAAACAACATATACCTAAAGAGGCCAACATCAAGACACATCATAATTAAAATGCCAAAGGTTAAAGACAATCTTAAAAATAGCAAGAGAAAAGCAATTAGTTATTTACAAAGGAGTTCCCATAAGACTGCCAGCTGATCTCTCAACAGAAACTTCAAGCTAGAAAGGATTGGCAGAAATTATTCAAAATGATGAAAAGTAAGGACCTACAACCAACATTACTCAGCAAAGCTATCATTTAGAATTGAAGGACAGATAAAGAGCTTCCCAGATAAGAAAAAGCTATAGGAGTTCATCATTGCCAAGTCAGTATTCCAGAAAATGTTAGAAGGACTTAAGAAAATAAGATAAAAATATGAATAATAAAATGACAATATATATATAGCAACAATTATTTTAAATGTAAATGGATTAAATGCTCCAGTCAGAAGATAGAGTGGCCAAATGGATAAGAAAACAAGACTCTTAAATATGCTGCCTACAAGAGACTTCAGGTGAAAAGACACAGACCTAAAGTAAAGAGACGAAAAATATATTTCTAGAAAATGGAAACAAAAGCTAGGGTAGTAATACTTTGAAGGAACATGTGAATCTGTATGTTCATTGCAGCTTTATTTACAATAGTCAAAGTATGGAGCCAACCTAGGTGTCTATCAATTGATGAATGGATAAAGAAGTGGTACATATATACAATGGAATAATAACTCAGCTATAAAAAAAAAAATGAAATCTTGCCATCTGCATCAACATGGATGGACTTGGAGGGTATTGTACTGAGTGGAGTAAGTCAGACAGAGAAAGACAAATGCCACACGATTTCACATGTGGAATCTAAAGAGCAATATAAACAAGACAGAACTAAATTCACAGATATAGGAAACATTTTCATGGTTGTCAGATGAGAAGAGGGTTAGGGACTGGGTGAAAAAGGCAAAGGGATTAAGAAACACAAATTTGTCATTACAAAATAGTTATGAGGATGTAAATTACAGTGTAGGGAACATAGTCAATAATATTGTAACAACTCTATGGTGTCAGATGGGTACTAGATTTTTTAAAAATTTTATTAGTTTCAAGAATACAGTACATTGGTTAGACATTTATATAGTTTATAAAACGATCCCCTTAATTATCAGGGTGATCATAAATTATATAAATAATCACTATGTTGTACACCTGAAACTACTATAACATTGTTTGCTAACTCTAAAAATAAAAAAAATATTTAAAAAATAAAGCATTTCTGAATTTAAATGCCTTTGATCGGGCACAGAGCCACCAGTTCTCTTCAGACTCTACCTCTCAGTATTAGTTTATGTGTTGCCACTTGATAAATTTATATTAGGTGTGTGACCATTGAAGGAATTTGAGGTTTTTGACTCTTAGACTTGCATCTCTGAAATTAAAGTTTTTGTGTATCCATGCAACTGTTCTCTTTAGTAGAGAGTTGAACAAATGAATATTTGCACCCACATGTCCCATCTGTTATATTACTTGGTGGAACTATAACTGTCATATTCCTTTTAGGATGATCACGGGTTCCAGAGTATAACATATTCCTCTTAGGATTATTCTGATCACGGGTTCCAGAGTATAACATATTATGATTTTTGTAAATGCTGATTATTTTATAGTATATAACCATATTTTAAGAAATAAAAGTATATTAATTCACCATAAAGTAGCAAATTTAGATTCTATCTTATAATATCAATTTTGCCATTGGCTATTTTCATTTTCACTTAGAATAATTTTTGAACACGTGAATATCGAAACTAGAACTTATTTTGAACTTCATAAGGATAATTGGATGATTATCCAAAAGTAATGGTAAATGATGTTGATATAAAAGTCATGGAATTTTGGTGTCTAATGATCAAGATAATGAAGTAATTTAAAGGGAAGTGGGTTGTATTCTTTTAAAAAAAGTATCCAAATTAATATGACTTTTAGTATTTTATAAATGTGAAGTTGACACGCTGCTATCATTAGTATGGAAAACTAGAGTTGTTATTCAGTGGTTCTTATGGATTATTGTGTAGTCAGATGGTCTTATCACCAGTTACGGGCTTCTATATAAAATTGATGCATATTTGGTGGGGGAGGGAAAGTAATATAACTAAAATATGAGGATTAAACTTGGTCTCATTAGCTGGGATAAGTTTATAGTCATCATTGTAAAAGGACTAAAAATACACCCATGACTTAAGAGAGGGCTTTGCTAAAGTGTCAAAGTGATTATTTGCTTATAGTCAGATTAAATTAAAAATAACATTACAAAATTAAGGCAACATATCAAACTGTTTAGTGGTTTTATTCCTATACTGAAACTGGATTTGTAAGTGAAAATGCTAAGTTATAGATCCTTCTCTGCTTAAAGTCAGCAGTGCTATGTCCTCAGTTTAATTCAAGACATCGGACTCATAAATCAAACTTTAGGAATTCTGTCAATAGGAATAGATATCTATAGAACCTTAAAGTCAGTCAAACAATTCTTAGAATTAATGTGTTCTATACAAATATTTCAAAAAAATTAATATGATAAAGACTTCATTCATAATAGCAATAATAGCAAAATTTTATAATTATAACCACAGACAATCTGAAGCAAAGGTTTGTTAGGAATATTTGAAAATAAAGTAGTACAACACTTTGGTAAAGAATAGAATTTTAACAGTGGAGAAGTATGCTATTTTCTTCAAGAATAAATCTAAGAATTATAAAAATGTTAATTTTTCTGAAGTTGAACATTTCAGTGGATATTTTTAATAGAAAAGTTTGAAAATTTTAATTTTTTTCAATAAGAACTCTGAGGGGAACTCAGTTATCAAGTAATTATAAAGCTGTAAGTAAAAAGTGTCAGTATTTACCCAAGAATTGACATATCAGTGAGATTTAATATAAAATCCTAGAGACCTGAATATAAATTGGAACTTAATATTCGATAAAGGAAACATTACAAATACAGATGTAATCAAGTATTTAGTACATAGCATTGGAGGGCTATTTGGAAAACTGCAACTCAAGTTTAAATTCTCCCTTTAAATCTTATGCTAAACGGAAAACAAATTGGATGGGTTAAATGAGTCACTGTGTTAAATGTAAATGTATAATTATAAAAATTAGGAGAAAATATTGATAAGTAATCTCAGGATATATATATATATATGTAACCTTATGAAAAAAATGAAAGAAAACAAAAATTTTTGATAAAATTGATAGAAAAAGAGGATTTAACTTTTACATTAATACATACCATAAACTTTTATATTAATACATATCATAAAACGTTATAACCATTTAAAAGCCAAATTTCCAGATGATCAAAATATTTACAAAAAATATTTTTAAAACAGATTAATATTCTTACTGCGTGAACTGCTCTTATAAAGCAAATCTCTGCTTTTCACTGTGCTTGGAAAGGAATATAATTTAAATTAATAATGATTTAATCAGAAAAGTGCTGTAATGAAAGAATAAAGAATATGAATGGAAAACAGACCAATAATAAATCCAAAATGACCAGTAAATATATTAAGAGACTGAACATCACTAGTGATAAAATATAATTCATAGAGCAATTAGAGTGCTGTTTAGGATATCAGTTATTTAATGTATCAAATCAGAAATGTTTAAAGTTGAGTGATAATAAGGATAAAGTCGTAGGTGCCTTTTCTTAGACTATTGGTAAAAGATATATAAAAAGAAGTTTGGCAATATATATTAAGAGCTTTAAACCAGTAATTCTGCATCCGATGAGTATAAGTGAATTTTCAGAAAAATCTTTTTATATAATGTTCTTTTAGAACTTTTATATTTGTCAGTACCTGGAAAAAATATAGTTGCCCAATAATAATAAGTAAATGATTAATTCTGTTATACGTTTTTATGATGAAATAATATGAATGTCAATTCATGCTTTTGAATATTTAATGACAGAAAAATAACTATAATTTTAATAAGTTAAAAAAGATGGAAAAATTGTGACTATATAAGACAGATTTTGATTTTAAATTATGTATCATGTATAGACTATATAGAAACACACCTAAATGTTAATAGTCTTTCTTACCTCTAGTAGCATTATGAGTTGGTTACATTTGCTTCCTCATGTATATCTAGTATTTTTTCCAGTAAGTATAAAGAGCATATTACAAAGTTCTATATAGTAATGTTAAAACTTTCCAATTCTAGAAGGTATTACATATTGCTGAAATATGTATATATTTTGATAAAAATTACAATAAGTAAAGTTCAATTACAAATAACAAATTGTTTTAGCTATTTAAGCACAAAGGCTTAATAGGATTATATAGGTACACAATAAAAAGGGCACAGCAGCACCTGTAGCTGCTCTCCTTTAATGTCCTCACTGGGGCTGGAATTTCAAAGGCGGATTTATTCATAGTAGCTGAGCGCCTTGGCTCTCTTCCATGTGTCCTCAATCTCTACTAGGTTAGACTAGAGTTCTTGTAGCACAGCATGGTGTCTCAGAGGTCCAAAAGAGCAATAGGAACTGCAAGGCTCCTTTTGCCTAGGATTCTAAACTGCATGTTGTTATTTCTACCATGTTTTATTTGTTCAAATAAATAATAAGACTAGCCCAGATTCAAGAGGTAGAAAAATAGGTGCTAGATTGGAGAAGCTGCAAAATACTGCTGCCATGTTTCCAATCAACTATGCTACATGATGTGCTTTGGCCAGCACATTGGAAATGCTTGCAATTAGAGCTAGGCTTCTGGAAAATGAGAGACCACAGACAGAAGAGAGGACCCAGCCATTCTAGCCATCACAGATATACCCAGCTATCCTTGCCATCCAGCCGTGGACCCAGATAGGTGACCATCCAGCCATAGCCGAATTGCTTAAGAATCAGAAAAACCACTCACATAATCCTGAAAAATTACAAATGTTTATAGTTTAAGCCACTGTGCTGCAAATGCTGACTATAATCTTGCTACAAGTTAGCAAACAGGAAATTACCAGGTCAAATTTTTGTCCCTAAACTGTGCAGCAACCTCTAAAGCCAAAAACTGAAGCTCCATGCTAAGCCTTTCAATAACCATCATTAATGAACAATGCCCCAAAAGACAAAATGCTTTCATAGGCACCCATATGGCAGAGAGCGTCTCTCCTCTACATTTTGTATAATGGCACCTAATAAGCTAAAACTAAATTACATCAAGAACCCTACTTACAGAAAGTTCTGAGAAATGTAGACTTAATAGTCCAAAATCCATAGTTCAGTATGTCAAGAAGGTATGATATTGTGATTTATAATTAAAAATATATTTTTGGTCTTCAATTCTGTTCCTGGGCAGATCTCCTAAAGCCTTTGGAATTTCCTGTGATTAGAGCAGAAATGGTGTCTTTTGTTATGTTAACGGGTTGACCTTTAGAAAGCCCTTAGGTATTCTAAAGGTAGGTGCTGGTTGCCAGGTGTACCAACCATGTGGTTGGAGATTCGGAGCTTTCAGTACCCTCAGCCAAACTCCTTTCAGAGAGCTTCTGGCTTGGTGAACACGTGGAAATGCCGGGAGAGTGGTTCTCCTGGAGAGCGCATGGAAGCTCCTTGCCCTTTCTCCATGCCTTGCCCTGTGCATCTCTGCAGTCTGGCTGTTCCTGTGTTGTATCCTTTTAGAATAAAACTAATCTAGTAAGTAAAATATTTCTCTTCTACGAGCTGCTCTAGCAAATTAGTGGAACCTGAGGACAGGATTTTGGGAACCTCTAATTTATAGCTGGTTAGCACAGGTAGCACCTGGGCTTGCATCTGGCATAGGAAATGGTGGTGGTGGCGGCGAGGAGGTGGTCTTGTCGGACTGAACCCTTAACCTGTAAAATTTGATGCTACGTCTGGGTAGGTAGTGTCAAAATTTAGTCGAATTATAGGATATACAGCTGGTAAACCAAGAATTGTTTGTTGGTGCGAGGAACCTCCCTTCCTACCACCAAAACATTGGAATTGGTACCAGAACTTATTTAGAAGATGTAATAGATGCTATACTACTATCTATGATATCTACCATAATCAGTATCAGTTCTTTTTACTTTTTGGTAATTTTTTCACTTTTATGAATTTTGACATTATAATTTCCTATAGAGTTTGATAAAGGAGTATATCAACACTCATGTTAATACTCTTTTGCGATAGACGGCATGTAATCTATCTTCAGACTGAGAACTGAGCAACTCATAAACCAAGAAACATAGTGCTTATTCTCTAGGACCAAAGTTCCCTGTGATTTATTTAGGTTTGGAATGGTGGGAAAGGCTTAGTTTTACTTAGTCTTTATTCCTACCTCCTTCCTAGCTCACTATTGCCAAGTCTTTTTTATATCTCAGGGACCACAGTAAAGTATCCCTTCTAAGTACCTCTATTTTTTCTTCTCTCCACCTGCAATGTATAATTAACTTTTAATTATATAATTAACATATACTCATCCTTTGCTTACCAGCCTTTGTATCACTTTCTGAGGGAGGCTTTCTCTGACTCTCTAAACTTTATTTGGCTCTCCTGTTAATATGTTTCTATAACACTGTATATTTCTTCCTTATGATCTAGTGAACAAGGGATGAGTAAATTAATTTTAGATGAGAAATACCTACCAAAGGGGCCAGCACTAAGAAAACACTTAATCAAATTTAGCTAAATGAATGGATAAGGCTCATTTGTATTCTGAGGAGTTTCAATCTTCCTGTCTGCCTTTGTCAGTGAAAGACACAAGCTGCATGGTATACAAGGGGGTTTCTGGGATAAGCTTGCCTTGGAATCGGGTTACTGTCTGCCACATTGGAGAATCTGATGGCTAATATTATGTCAGCTTGGCTAGGATGTGGTACCTAGTTTTTGGTCAAACGTCTGTCTAGGTGTTGCCGTGAAGATATTTTTTAGATGCTGTTAATATTTAAATTAGGTTTTTAGTAAAACAGATTACCTTTCACAATATGGGTGGACTTCATCCTATCAGTTGAAGGCCTTATGAAAAAACATCGAAGTCTCTTGAGGAAGAAAGAATTCTGCCTCCAGACTGCTTTCAGAATGGAGCTGTTAGCCTCAACTCTTCCCTGTTTCTCTAGCCTGCAGGAATGTTCTGCAGATTTCAGAAACGGCCGCTCCTCAAGTGCATGAATTTATTCCTTAAACTAAATCTCAGTCTCACCAAGTCTCTCTCCATCTCTCAAACATTCTGCTCTTCTCAGATTATCTTGCTGCCTGCTTTCCCTGAGAGGAATTGGCCGTAGACCCTTTATTAGCCAGAGAAGGTAGTTTTCCCCAAATAAGGGAGGCTCTGGAAATAGAAGAGGACAAAGATAAACTTTTCAGTGTTATTGAGAAGCTAACAAGATTGTCACTTGGATTGTACTAGCAGTCTTTTTCCTGCCGTTGTCCTGGGTTTCATAGATGAGAAAACATTTACCCTAGTATATGTTTTTTAAAAAAGCAGTTTTTTTCCAGACTCATTTTTTTCATCTACTAGTAAACTTGGGAAAGTTTTTTTCTTCTTCTTCTTGCTTTTAGATTTGTTGCCTAAATCTGCTGAAACAGGTCCCACTTTCTGATATTTCACCAAGGCTGGCCTAGGACAAATCTTACGCTCTAAAACCCAGGGTGTGTAAAACTTTCTATTTTCTATTCAGTTACTCGGCCCTTGGTAGAAACAATTACTTGAATAGTTGTCAAAATTATAGTAGCTGTGGGGAAAGGTAATGTAAAATCATTGGATTCTTCACTTAAAATAAGAGATAGCCTTCAAACCGAAAGCCAAAGTTATTTCTAAATATTTACATTATTTAAAAGTTTCTTGGAAAGCATATCACATCTGTTTTCAGAACCTTTGCATATGATGACCTTAAAACACTGTGCTAGAAGCAGTTTCTCTTAAGATGTCTTAGGAGTTGGCATCTTATTTATATATAGAGGAAGGATTTTCTGATATTAATAATGTGCTTTGATTAATTTTTGTATGGAATTATGTCAGAATATTTTTGGTGAAAATATATGTTAGGTGCAACATAATGTGATTAAAAAAGTGAAACAATTTTAGAAGATATGAGATATCAGACTTGATATAAGGCAAGGCTTTTTTTTGTTTCGTTTTGTTATTTATTTATTTATTACCACAAATGGCTTTAACAAATAGATATAAATAAAAACAAATAACTATAAATAAAAAAGTACTTTTACACAGATATGTATAAATAAATGTACTTGATGTCACAGGGAAATTCAAATAAAAATCTTATTTTTCTATTTTTGAGAAGTTTATATCTAATTTGATGGCAAAGCAAGTGCAGAGGAAATGCTAAAGGAACTAGAATTTAAATGCACCTCGAGAGTGCTGTGATAATGGTACAGCTCTTGGTTTATTATGCAAGGGGAAAGATAATTTCAACTTAGGTGATATATGAGCTGGACCTTGGGGACACCTGTGATGTTTCAACATATCTAGAAAAGAGGAAACTCAACGGGCAGAGTTTGTTCCCTCTGTTCCCTTGCCATAGCCTGTGCAAGGGAACAGAGGTACAGAGAACAGAAGGGAGAGGAGAACCACATTTAATGGAGCTGGCATAGAAATATCAGCTCAGGTGAATAATTTTTCAGAGTACCAGACCAGTTAAGTAAAAGAGGCAATATTAAAAGCCAAGTGCTTTTAGCTCCGAATCATATGTTTTTCCAAAACTCTTTTGGAAGAATGCAGGAACATGCTCAATGTTCAAAGATGATATAGGGTTTGCCTGAGACACTAGGTATGAATTAGACTAAGAGATAAGATAGGAAAGTTAAAGTTAAGATATTGAAATTTAATATAAACTTATCCTAACTTTAGTACTGTTTAATTGCAAGCAATTAGTATTGTTAGGGTAAATTAATATTTTCTTCTTAACTCATGGTTAGAAAGTGCAAGAGTAACTGGGAGTAAAATAACTTTTGTCGGAAAGGAGAATTTCCCCCTTTACCTCTACTTATTTCTTATGGCTGGACTAATAATAAATTAATAAATTTGACACAAGACTAGATTAACAACAGGAAAAAAAGCAATGTATTTTCTTTTCTTGGTTTTTAATTTAAAAATTTTTTGATTAAATTTATTGCGGTGACATTGGTTAATAAAATTATATAGATTTCAAGTGTACAATCACTAATATGTCATATGTATATTGCATTGTGTGTCCACCATCCAAAGTCAAATCTTCTGTCACCATGTATTTGATCCTCTTAACCTTATCTACTTCCCACCGTCTCGCTTTCCCTCTGGTAGCCACTAAACTGTTGTCTGTGAATGTGAGTTTTTGTTGTTTGTTGTTTTCAGTTTTATATCCCAGATATGGTAATTAATTTTTCTCTTATTTTGCTTAGCATGATTGTCTCAAGATCCATCCATGTTGTTGCAAATGGCAGTATTTCATCTTTTCTCATGGCTGAGTAATATTCCAGTGTATATATGTACCACATCTTCTTTATCCAATCATCTATCAAGGGACACTTCAGTTGTTTCCCTGTCTTGGCCACTGTGAATAATGCTGCAGTGAACATCAAGGTGGATGTATCTTTACAAATAAATGTTCTTGAATTTTTTTGGATAGATACTGAGAGGAAGGATTTCTGGTTCCTATGGTAATTCTTAATTTTTTAAGGAACCTGCATACTGTTATCCGTAGTGGTTGTACCAATTTACATTTCCACCGGCAGTGTATGAGGGTTCCTTTCCCCCCAGAAATTCTCTAACACTTGTTATTGCATGTCTTGTTGATGATAGCCATTCCAACAGGTGTGAGATGCTGTTTCATTGTGGTTTTGGATTGCATTTCTCTCATAGCTAGTAAAGTTGAGCATCTTTTCATATGTTTATTGGCCATTTGTATATCTTCTTAAAAGAAGAGTCTGTTCAGGTACTCTGCCCATTTTTTAATTGGATTTTTTGAGTTTTTTTGTTGCTGAGTTGTATGAGCTCTTTTTATATTTTGCATATTAGCCCCTTATCAGAAATGTTGTTCACAAATATCTTCTCCCATTCAGTTGGTTCCTTCTTTATTTTGTTGATGGTTTCTTTTGCTGTGCAGAAGCTTTTTAGTTTGATATAGTACTATTCATTTATTTTTGCTTTTACTTCCCTTGCATTTGAGGTCAAATTCATAAAATATTCTTTAAATCCAAGGTCTGTGAGTTTAGTACCCATATTTCCTTCTATGCTGTTTATTGCTTTTAATTTTTTAATTTTAATTCAATTATATTTTTATTTTACCTTGTATATACTTTATATATATATATTTATATATATATGTATTTTTTTTTTTTACTTTTCTACTCCATCATCTTGACCAGAAGCTCCCCCAAATCCTCAAATTAATACATGCACAAGGGAGAATCACAGTATGATGCTCAGATCATAAAATACAGCTCAAATATTTGAAGTAGGCACCTTTTTATACTTTGTAAACAAAGAATAAATTTGTGAAAAATTGACGGGAAAAAGAAAGTGGCCATTAGAAAGGAATCTAAGCAAAGTTTGGGTTTTCATTAATTAGGAATCTAAACAAAGTTTGAGCTTGGGTTGTAAATTAGTAAAGGTGTTATAAAGCTTGTTTACGAATGCTTTTTTGACTCTGGATTTTGTCACTCTCATGATAAGATTGTCTCTCAGGCTGCAGGAGCAGGGAGAGCACCTACCAGGGAGATTCATTTCTTGCTTTTAGGGGGACAGAGGAGAGTCTGAGAGCTCTTCCTGCTCTTGCTGCTTCTCAGGTGATTTAGTTTGAAATAATCAATATACTATTGTGTAATATTTTAAGGCAGCTTGTCCTGGGCCCAGACACCTCCACTCTTCTTAATCCCATACATTGACATTTCCTCTTTCAAACTTGAATCTTGCCTGGTAGTGAATTCAAAAAAGAAGAAAAAAATAACATATGTAAATAATATACTGATAAATTATTTCTATAAAATTTAAGTTCAGGCTTAAAGTCATTGGTACTCTTTGGCAGTTTTCTCTTTATTATTTTTCTAATTAGATTTACCATGATTTAAACATTTTATAGAATTACAAAAAAAGGTCTATTTTCTTTGCCAACGCACCATTTGTTTTCCATTAACGAGACAATGCTTTATTTTCTTTGTCTCATTTTAGCATTTGTGTAAAAAAAATTATACATATGCACTCAAAATATTTTGATCTAAATAGTACCCTCTTTTAAAATTGTCTTCCAACATTTTATTGTTTCCTAAGTGAAAGTTTGCCATTTTTGTGGATGGTGTTATCTTATCTTTCTAGAATGCTAATTATATTAATGCAATAAGGGAACTGTTAAAAAGCTAACTCATAGCCAAAGAACTGCTGTTTAAGCAGCTACTTGTGTTTTGAATCTGTTTCAAGCTACATTATTATGCACTTGTTTTGTTTTTTAATATTTCTATGATTTTCCATTACTAGCTAAACTGCAAAATCTCCCAGGACAGGGATGGTAACTTTTATGTCATCCATAGGTCTTAGTACAAATGTGCTTTTAAATATATGTGTGTTGAATTAATGATATAGTTACGTGCATATTACTTGAGTCGTGTCATCTCTAAGTTACCAAGGATTGTGAGTCTAGTAAACCTATACTTTAATGAAACTAGTTTCCTTAAAAGGATAAGTTTTTTCTAAATTCTGAGAGTCCCTAATTTAATCAGCATTAATGATGCAGTTACTCAGGAGCCAACTTTTTCAGAATATTGTTTATTCTAATTGCATTTTGCTCTATCATGCTAGTAATCTTAAATTCTGTTTAGTGCACATCTTTTTGGCAAAGAGTATACATAAAGAGTAAATATTCCATATATTAATTTTTGGAAAGAATATTTACCTTATATGGGCAAGGTTTTGTTTCTTTTATTCATATATTTGTATTTCTTAAAAGCCTCAAAACAACATGTGTATTATGTAAGACTGAAAATTTATTTTTTGATATTACATAAAGATTTTTTTTCTTAAGTAGTAAAAAATTTGTTGTCCTTAGTGCATTTCTACTGGTTTTGATTCAGTACAAGTCTTCGATAACTCAGTTTTCTTAAGAATTATTTTCTTAAGTTATTTTCTTCTTACCACTTCAGACTCTGGTTCAGAATGTTATTCATGGAATGTTGCTACTTTACCGTTTTACCTTTTCCCCCCACCTATTTCAAGGGAATATTCAGAATTTATTCATATAAATGAAATAATATGACTTTTTAAAGTAATTTTAAGTAGTAACAAAGGGGGCTACATAAAAAAAGATGCATCCAGATTTCTTAACTTTTTCTTTATCCACTTAGATGAAAATTAAAAAAATATGTGATGGCAATATAATCCTGAAAAAATATTAATAACCTATCCATTAATAAAACCATAGAAAATTCCATCTTGTCTCTTGATTCATGCTGAATCAATAGGGAGGCCAAGGTATCTTTGCTCCTGAATGATATTTGCTTTTTAATTTTTTTTACCAATTTAAAACACATTATCAGTTGCTTACAAATAGGTAGAATCTTTAGAACATAGAGCAGGATTGTGTTCACTGTGCATTTTGGTTGCCTCCCTGTTTTTCAAAAGTTAATTTCAAATAAGAAGATTTAAAAGTGCAAGATTGGCATT
This sequence comes from Pteropus vampyrus, assembly GCF_000151845.1. Classification (NCBI taxonomy): domain Eukaryota; kingdom Metazoa; phylum Chordata; class Mammalia; order Chiroptera; family Pteropodidae; genus Pteropus; species Pteropus vampyrus. Next base: position 2,100,458 of record NW_011888845.1, on the reverse strand, counting down.
TCCATTAAGAAAATTGTCTGGAATCTAGAGCATCTGCTCCTTGTAGAGGGGGCGTGGCCTCTTCCATTTTGTCACAGTCCACCACTCCCAGTAAGTATAACCCGCAGACGCAGGACACTCTCTTCTCTCCTGTAAATTTTTGAGTTTGCGATCACTGCTGTAAAACATATAAAATACAAGTATATAGAATGAAAAACTGTGGTTTAAAAAAATTGAAATTATTCAGAATGCCAATGCAATCAGAGAAAGTTTGAATGGAGTAAGAGATCTGAATATATCTAGGTATCCAGGTTCAGATTATTATTTTCAAGATTCCTACCCGTTGGATCTAACAGCAAGTTTTGTATCTATCCTTTTTATGAATTTCTCATATTAATTTTACTATGATTTTTAATATGTGAGATTGTTAGTATTATAAAAATCTTAACACTCCATTAATTCCAGGATTTAGTTAAAATCTGGAATTTACAAATATATTTTCTCATTCAGTAAGTTGTCTTTTCTTTTTGTTGTTGGTTTCCTTTGCAGTGCAGAGGCTTTTTAGTTTGATGAAGTCCCATTTTTTTTTATTAGGTGCTTTCTTAATGTTTGTTTATTTCTGGAATTATAGATAAAGGATTAGTAAACAATGGCAAAACAATAATGATAAAGATAGATTTTCACCTTCAGAGTACAGGTGAGATATTCTAACTTTTCATAGTATATTAGTCTGAAGGGCTGCCATAACGAAATATCACAGACTCTGTGACTTAAACAACTAAAATTTATTTTTCATTGTTTTGGAGACTGGAAGTCCAAGATCAAGTATTTACAGGTTAGGTTCCTTCTGAGGCCTCTCTCTTTGGCTTGCAGATGGCCACCTTCTAGTTGTGTTCTCGTATGGTTTTTACTGTGTGCATGAGCCCCTGGTGTCTTTAAGTCTCATTTGTTTATATTTGTTTTTGTTTCCTTTGCTCATGGAGACGTATCCAAAAAGATATTACTCAGACTGATGTTGAATAGTTTACTACCTGTTTTCTTCTAGGAGTTTTATGGTTTTAGGCTTTATATTTAAGTCTTTAACCCATTTTGAGTATATTTCGTATATGGTGTAAGAGAGTGGTCCAGTTACATTTTTTCATTTATCTGTCCAGTTTTCCAAACACCACTTTTATTGAGACTGTTGTTAACTCCACTGCACATATTTACCTCCTTTGTCATAGATAAATTGACCATGTAAGCGAGGATTTATTTCTGGGCTCTCTATTCTGTTCCATTGATCTATGTGTCTATTTTTGTGGCAGTACTCTGTTATTTTGATATTTATAGCTTTGTAGTATAGTTTGAAATCAGGGAACATGACACCTCCAACTTTATTCTTCTTTTTCAAGATTGTTTTGGCTATTTATGATCTTTTTGGTTCCATATAAATTTGCAAATGATATATCCAATAAGGGGTTAATATCCAAAATATATAAGAAAACCATACAACTCAATAACTAAAAAATGAATAATTCAATTGAAAAATGGACAGGGGACATGAAAAGACATTTCTCCAAAGGAGATATACAACTGGCAGTAAACATGAAAAGAAGCTCAACATTATAATAATTGGTAAAATGCAAATCAAAACTACAAAGAGATACCACTTCATAGCACTCAGAATGGCTGTTATCAAAAAGTCAACAAATAACTAGTGGCAAGGATGTGGAGAAAAGGGAACCTTTGTGCATTCACTATTGGTAGGACTGCAAATTGGTATAGCCACTGTGAAAACAGTATGGAGGTGCCTTAAAAAACTAAAAATAGATATACTATACCCAGCAATTTTGCTTCTGGGTTTTTATCTGAAGAAAATGAAAACACTAATTTGAAAAGGCATATATACCCCCATGTTCACTGCAGTCTTATTTACAATATCCAAGATATAGAAACAACCTAGGTGTCTATCAGTAGGTGAACGGATAAAGTGGATGTGATTTTACACATACACACACACACACCCACACATACACACACACACCCACCCACCCCGGAATATTACCCAGCATTAAAAAATAATGCAGTCTTGCTATTTGTGACAACAGTGATGGATCTAAAGGGTATTATGCTAAGTGAAATAAGTCAAGTAGAGGAAGACAAATACCATATGGTCTCACTTATATATGGAATCTAAAAAAAAAAAGTACAAAACAAAACAAAAATAGACTCAGAAACAGAGACTAACGGGATGATTAAAATATGTGAAGGGAAATATAGTAAATAATATTGCGATAAATTCGCACAGTGACAAATGATTACAAGAATTAGTGGGGTGTAAAACTGTCGAGTCAGTATATTGTACACCTGAAACTATTATAACTACTATAATATTGTATACCAACTATACTTAAAAATATTTAGAATTTACAAATTAACAATGCTGATAACAGCAAAGAAACAATATAAAAATAATAAAAACATTTCCAAAGTATATTATTTCAAGTTCTCCAACTTGCCTGATCTTTTGTGTTATGCATGTGAATGCAAATGATGGTTTTTTTAACTCCATTTTTTAATAATTTCTATCGCAGTTAATTCATTGTTTACAGTTTTACATTTTCTACAATATCTGTTTAAAATATTTTTGCTGGAATTCTATAACTTTCAAATTGTATAGTAGGCACTTGCATAAAATTAAATATTTGTTAGATTACTATGAAAATATTCAAGTATAGACAAAAAAAATCACTGAGATTCATAGTATATTAATTTGGGTAATGTTTGCCATTGCAACAAACTCCAAAGATTAAGTGACTGGATGCAATAGAATTTTATTTCTTGCTCATGTAACAGTTTAGTGAAGGTGTCCTTGGTTTGTGGTTGGCTTTTCTTCATGGGATGATATAAGGATTCAGATGCCTTCCTTGTGACTTTGAATCTTCTAGGGATACGGAGACTCTTGCATCCAAGTAGGAAGAAAAAAAAAATTGTAGAGAGGGCAGACATTCTTATTGACTAGAAGTGCCATTTCCACTCACATTTTGCGGGGAGGGGAATTAGTCAACCCTATCTTTCAGCATTAATGAATCTTTCCATTTGAAACTGAGCACAGTGGCTCTGATAAGCAGGGAAGTCAACATTATTTTAAACAGAGAAACAAGTAAACAAAAAGAACATTTAAAAATATATATCAAGAGAAAAAAATGAATTCAGTTATTTTTTCCTATAAAGATTGAAAATAGTAAATGTAAACATTTAAAAATAGTATAACAAATAATGAAAAATATTCTTCAGTTATATTTTGTCAGGTAAATATAGGAGGAGGAAAACTGAATGCAAGAAAAAAAAATCTTTTCATATGTCTTTTGGACATTTGTATGTCTTTAAATGTCTATTCGAGTCCTCAGCCCATTTTTTAAATCAGGTTACTTGGTATTTTTTTGCTATTGATTTGTTGGAGTTCATTATATATTTTAGATATTGATTCCTTATCAGGTATGTAGTTTGCAAATATTTTCCTTCATTCTGTAGGTTACCTTTTCACTCTGTTTATTGTTTCCTTTGCTGTGCAGAAGCTTTTTAGTCTGATGCAATCCCACTTTTCTATTTTTGTACTTATTGCCTGTGTTTTTGATCGTATCTAAAAACTTTTTGCCCAGACCGAATGTCAAGAAGCTGTTTCCTTATATTCTGTTCGTTTTATGGTTTCAGGTCTTAATTTAAGTCTTTAATCCATTTTGAGGTGTTTTTGTGTATAGTGTGGGATAAGCGTCTAATTTCATTCTTCTGCATGTGGCTATCCAGACTTCCCAACACTATTGAACACAATATTCTTCATTGTGTTCTTGGCAACTTGTCTAAGATCAGTCGACAATAGATGCACGTTACTGCTTCTATGCTCTCTGTTCTGTTCCATTGGTCTATGTGTGTGTCTTTATATCAGTACTATACTGTTTTGATTACTATAGCTTTGAAATCAGGAAGTATGATGCATTCAGCTCTGTTCTTGCTCAAGAATGCTTTGACTATTCTGAGTCTTTTGTGGTTCCATACGAGTTTTATTTCTATTTCATATAAATGGAATTATTTTCTTAATTTTCTTCTTGGATAATTTGTTAATGAGAATGTAAAGAAAAGGGAGCCCTTGTATACTGTTGGTGGGAATGTAAATTGGTACAGCTGTTATGGAAAAGTTTGGAGGTTCCTCAAAAACTTAAAAATACAACTACTGTATGCTCTAACAGTCCCTCTTCTAGATATATACCCAAAGGAAATAAAAGCAGAACCTCAAAGGTATATTTGCATTCATGTTCATCGCTGCATTATTCACAATAGTCAAGCTTTGGAAATAATCTAAGTGTCTTTAGATGGGTGAATAGGTAAAACAAAATGAGGTATATATAATATATACAATGGAATATTATTCAGACTTAAAAAAAAGAAGGAAATCTTGCCATTACGACAACATGGATGAACCTAGAGAACATTATGCTAAGTAAAATAAGCTAGACACAGGCAAGTACTGAATGATCTCTATTTAAATATGGAATCTAAAAAAATGGAAGTCATAAAGCAGAGAGTAGAATGATGGTTGCCAGGTGCTGGGGAGTGATGGAAATGGGGGAGATGTTGGTTAAACGGAACAAAGTTTCAGTTATATAGGATGAGTAAGTTCTAGAGATCTAATGTACAGCATGGTAACTATAGTTAATACTGTATTATATACTGAAATTTGCTGAGTCATCACAAAAATGTAACTGAGGTGATAAGTATATTAAGTAGCTTGATCATAGTAATCATTTCACAATGTATACATATATAAAACATCACATTATATGCACTAAATATATAGTTTTTATTAATTATACTTCAATAAAGCTGAAAAAAAGGAAAAACCAATAAACTAGGGAAAGAAAAAAAAACAAGAAGGAAGTGGGAAGAATGGAGGCAGTGAAAATAGTCCTATACAAACTATGCAGAGGAGGAGAATGAAAGAGACCATAGTGGACAGGATGGAGAAAGGGAGGTTTTAAAGTGTGTGCTGGAAGGCAGACCCAGCTATACACTTTGGTAATGGGCTGTAGAGCATTCTGGATTCAGTGCATTTGAAATGTGGTAGCATTGGTTAACCTTGGCGAGAGTGCTTCAGTTTCTTTAATCCTAGAAGGCTTTGAGGCTCAACTCTGAATGGGATAACTAAAGCAACCCAACAGAGTAGAAATTAATTTCTAAGCCAAGAGATTAGGAACCAGAAGAACTAAATGAAATCAGTTGCAATTGTCCTTATAGTTTACCTTTCCTTCGAAACATATATTTAGATACCTATTAATAAGTGAATAACAAGTCATATGCATATAATTCAGAAATTAAATGAAACAAACACAACATATCATAAATATACTTAACTATTTTTTTCAAAGAAAATAAAAGATGAATTGCTCTGTTGCAACTTTTAATTAAAAAAAATGATTTTCTTTCCCAAGATTTATTATTTATCTTTATTTATTTATTTTTTTAACGATAAATCCAAGATCAGAGAATTTATCACAGAACTAGACTATATTCTGACTGGCCTCTGGCAAGTAAATAGTAATTAAAACAACAACAACAACAATAATAACCAGGCTGTGATTGACCTAGATATTAGGTTAGTGCACTTTAGAGCTTACTTCCATTTAATCTAGGAGAGGTTCTATAGCTGTCCATGTCAACTTTAGATATTGACAACTTTCATATTCTTCAACTTGTCCTAGAAACATATGCATCTACCCTGTCTGATGAGACAACAGAACTAAAGTGTTGGGTCTAGGTGAGGAGGAAGTAGGCACCAAAGTATAAAGAAGGACTGCGGGAGGCAGTTAGGACAAATACTAGGAAGTTGCTAGGAGGTTTCACCAGCCAAGCAAGGGAGGTTCCATGGTTAAGACTGACCATGAAACCAAGGATCCGTGGAAGAAATTACTGGGCGTTGTGGTTGGGGAACCAGTTGCAAAATGGTGTCTTTCTACTCAACAGTTGACAGGTGAAGCTCTCTTTTCTGAACCCATTATAGGTCAGATGCAGCTTTACTTGGCCTTTGATTATCTTTTACAAGAATCATTGTGGAGTGGTATTCAAACACTTTGATGATAACAAGTACTTCAAGTATGCAACTAGTTTGTTTTACTTGAAATCATTTTATCTTATTTTGTTGTACATGAAAATTGGGAATATCCTTGAAGACAAAAGCTATTATATAAATGAAGATAACAGAGTAGCCGAAAGTTTGAAATTAAACCTAAGAAGATACCAATATTCATTCAGAAAAATAAATTTAATATTTTGTTTACATTGATAACTTTCAGTCATGCAATACATTGAACAAGTTAAATGGCAGAAAGTAAAGTTAGTTCAGAAACTCACTCCTTATCATATACCAAATGGAGTTTCAGAAGTACTAAGGAATATTTTTAAAAAGAACAAAATAATAAACAATTATAAGTCTTAAGAAATTTATGTGACTATCTGGTCTTAGTGGCAGTGGGAAGTTTTACAATAAAAAGCAAAGGAAGAAACCATAACAAAATAGTTAAGTGTATTCTATTCCACAAAGTTAAAAATTTTTGGTGTATACCAAACACCATAACTGAAATAAATGACAGATGGCACACAAGTAGTTGATTCTATGTTTTTTAAAAACCATAATTATATATTCTTAAATAAAAATAGCCAATGTTGTTTAGATTAAGGCTTAAATTTCCACACACTGCTGGAATCATGTAAATCGGATTACCGATACCCATTTTTAAATTGGTTTATAATTCTTCTTCCCATAATCTATTTTGCTGAGATAATATGAGATGTTAATAAATATTTTTTATGATGGTAGTATTTATAATACACTGTTTTGGAAACCAAGTACCAAACATTTGGGCAGTAATTAAATTATGATCTATCATAAGGCAATATGATACAGCTATAAAACAAAGATGATTTCAAAAATTGTTTGACATGGTAAATTTATTTGCATCATTACTATTATTAAATTTTAAGAAGCAGATGAACAAACATATATTAAAAAACAGCATAGTTATTATTTTAGACTAAGAAAATATTAATATTTTTTCCCTTATGTGCTTTATATTTTTAAAGTTTTCTACAGTCAAAATGCATTACTTTATATTAAGTAAATGTTTATAACAATATTGAGTGGGTTACTGGAATCGAGATTAATTCCGTGGCCTGGAAGCTGGGATGTGTTGCTATTATAAGGCCTTTTGCTTCCATTTGGAGTGAGATATGGAACCAATGGAAGGTTGTGAGCAGAGGAGTGATATAGTGATACCATATCTGACTTATGTTTATAAATATCTGCCCACACTTTTCTACATTTAACCTTTAAGGTTCTTCTTTCTGTACAAATGCCTCATACAAGACATAACAAATACAATGACCTCTTTGTACCAGGCAGATACGAAGCTGGGTTAAGGGTGCCTGGTATGAGTGCCTACACTGTGCGAGTGGTGAGTATACCAATAAACAATAAACTGTCTGGAGGGGACATCTGCTTTCTAGCTCCAAACGGTTGCTCCATTGATGGTTGAGGACAAGTGTTAAATGCTCTAATATATTATCAAGAAAAGCTGGAATCTAGATTTTTATATGAATTTTAATTTTTTGTGTCACGTGGCAACACAGATGTGGAATAAATCTAGCTCTGGATTGTTAGTTTGTAGTCATTGTCTCGTTAGTTATCATTCACAGGGTCTTAGAATAACTTGTAATGTTCCAGTATAGTTTCTTGATAGCTATCATGTATGCCCTCCAGCCTTATCTGTCACTCTGGATTTAAAATCTGCTTGTTTAATCTACTTGTCTGTTTTATTTATTGATCTGTTTTATTCCTGAGCCTACTCAATGCATTCCCTGGCTGTTTGCTTCGTAGTTTTAATTCTACTGGACTGTTTGTTACAGTTCCCACTAAGTCAGTTAAAAAAAAAAAAAAAAAAACAACTCAATTAGTTCTTTTATAATAATCTTGCTAGCTCAAAGGCAAAAAGGTACAAAAGATGTACTTTTTAAGCTCTCAACACTTAAATGCAGAATATGGCCATTTCTTAACATTTCATCTTACATTTTATAATGGGGTCATTGAATTCCGAATTGAGATGTCTGGCCTACTTTTAATTAGGCCCTCTCTTTTAATATAGCCTTTATTAAGAGAGACTTGATTTCCATTGGGAGAAAAATGAGAGCAATGTGATATAAATTGCAATTATGAGAGATTTGAATGTTAACAGAGGAAATTTTCCAGAAAATAATTTAAGGATATGTTTACAGTAGACTAGCGATGCATAAATAGATTATTCTTTTGGAGTAGAACTGAGGCTATATACCATATAATTTAAGAATAAATATTTATTGTTAAAATAGTCATAAAAATTCCTTCTTTTTAATAATCAGTCTTTTAAGGTAGGAGCCTATACTTTGTAAATTTAAAAAATATAGAAGTATGGAATCAAGGAATGTTTGGACTTAGCTCCCACAGTCATAGGAGGGTGGGGTGATATGCTTGACAAAACAGAGGATGAAAATATGTGAAGAAAGTGACAATGCTTCAGTCTCTCACTCCGCTTTAACCAAGGTATTGGTATCACACTCTTCAGGGAAAGACTGAACAGAAACTGAACCAACTTAAAATAAAAGACTTTCACATACTTGAATGTTTAGTGTTTCCAGTGGAAAAGCTGGATTTGCATTTCTGTGAATTCCACTGATTGGACACATCCTGCACAGTTTCCAAGCTACTTATTCAGTGCTTTGCTAAAGTTAAGAAAAATTTCTGTTATTAACAATCACAATAAAAAGGGTGGAAAAGTAATTCAGAATACGAAGACTTCCAGACAAGAAAAGAAAACTTCCAAATAGCTGTAAATTATTAGTCTCAGAGAAATAACAAATTATTGACTCTCTGAAACAAGATAGGAATTATACAAAAGTCAACAAATAAGAAAGAGCTCTTAGAAATTAAATATGAGAAGCAAAATAAAAGTTCAGTATATGAGGTTGAAATACAAAATTAAAGATAATAGAAAATAGAAAAAGTAAAAAGATGGACAAGGAGAAAGGAAAAATATTAAAAATATATAGAATCCATAAGAGGCATTCCAAAAATATAAAAATATCATGGACAGAAAAGAAAGTAATTATTACATCTTTCAGATTAGGAATGAGGGACATTAATATCAGATTTGGACCCAATTCCACAGTACAGTAAATTATGGAGTATATGCGGCAGGTGCCTTATTATTAATTTCTAAATATTGGGATAAAGGCAATATCTTTAAAGTTTCCAGAAAAAAAAGCAAAACAAAAATGAGTAGCACATAAACGATAAGGATAATAGGGAGTTAGAATGCCATTTCATGGTGACTCTGTAAGCTAGAATATAAAATAAATTTTTCCAAATTTTCAAGTAACATGTTTTTCCACCAAGAATTCTATACCAAGTAAAATAATTAATCTGCATTATGGTTGACTATTAAGACCAAAAAATGACAAAAATGTCCCTCCCAATATTCTTTCTCAGGAAGCTTCTAGGTGGTTTAAAGCAAAATGAGGTGTAAATCAAGAAAAGGGAAGATATAGGATCCAGAAAACAGGATTCAGGGATAAGTAAAGGGATTTTCCAGACTAATGATAAATAGAGGTACTTGAAATCAACCAGTCCAGACAGAAGCCCCTAGAAGGGATGGCTCCAAGAGAAAAAGAATACTCTCAGATATTTACACATACCTAAAGATGTAGAGAATTCCACCTTTAAATTCTAAGATCCAGCTCAAATTTGATTTCTCTCTGATTTTCTCTAATCCAGAAGCAGATTAATAATCTCTCATTTCATTTTCCATGTATTTACCAATTCATTATAATTTCTCTTATAACACCGAATGGCTTTAAGGTGCCTCTTTGTGTACATACCTAACCTACTAGATTGTGACTAGACATTAGAGGCTTTATTTTATTCAGCTGTACATCTGCAATGCCTATGACAAAGATCATGACATGGTAGGTCTTTAAAATTTGGCTACATGTTATGGAGCATGTGTTTGAAAATCTTTGGCTGTTATTTCAAGTTTAGAAAATATTTTGCTCCAGAATATTTAAACAGACTTACTTTATATTCATTAAACTAATTATAATAGTAAATTCTTTAAGGCAAATTCTGTGCTATGGTGACTCAAAATTGAGAAAGTTAGTAGTTTGCATGTGGCAGTATGTGTATATATGATATGTGTATAGACAGGTGTCCAGCAGTATGTATATATGTGTGTGTATGTGTAATATATGTGTGTGTAAAACTTTGAAAATAAAAATGATAAGTGATGTGAAATTTAAATGTCTTTCTCCCTAACACTAATAATAGAATCTTGTTTTTTCTATGACTGAAAGCTGATATTTAGGAATTTTTGTCATGTATTTAAACCATTAGAACTTTTGCCATGTGTGCGGGTATTTCCCTGTCAATCCCAAACTGCTAAAGTCACTGACTGCACCTCATGTTTCAGACAGTATATATATTTTTATATCACTTTTTTTTTCAAAACATCATGAATAGGTTTTGTTTGTCACTGTGAAAATTCTGAATTTTAAACAGATTCTTGTACTGGGGGCTCATATCCATCAGCTTGTTCAACTTTAGCACCTCACTAGCTGTTCTCCACTAGCTGTTCTCATCCCCACTAGCTGTTCCAGAACTGCGCCCCTCACCATGAACCTCCATGAGTTTCCCCAGTTCAAATTGTGGCTTTTTCAGCATTTTGACTTTTCTAACAAAGAGATCATGGAGCAGATGAGTAGATTGGCAAGCCTTCCCTATGTCTTTTCTAATGTATCTGGAATCAGTTTATTGACCACTTCTTTCAAGTCATGTGTCTATACCTCTCGAGTCATGATTTCCATCTTCTTCCGGATTTGGTGGATCTAGTAATGCTGAGCATAAGAGGTCTTCTGAATCTGATTGTTGCATTTTTTTTTTAGTAAAATTAACACAGAATAAATGAAGCAAATAACCATCTGTAGTTTTGACACTGACGTGAGCTGCCGTTTTTTGACCATGGAGCTCATTTTGTCACAGGTAAGATCTGTGCCATGGAGATTAGTCAGGTAGTTTTTGACTAGAACATCTTCAGTAATTAGCTTGAATTTCCTAAATGCAACGTCATCATTCTGCAGATCAGCTAGGCTCGCTTCAAACACATGACCCTGGAGACCACCAGATATGTTTTTGGTTCCTCGAGTTCTCCTGACTAGTGTTTTCCCAATATTTCTTGTATTGAACATAACTGGTGCTTTTACATCTTACCACTCTTTCTTGGAAAATGGGTCAACCATTTTCTTCTTGGTTCCCTTTTACCACCTTTCATAGCTTGTTCTTGCCAACTGCTGTAGTGCCAGTCAGAGAGCCAAAAAGGTTTTTTCACTTTAATTTATAGAAATCACTTTTATATTATCAAGTTATAGCTTCCTGAGAACTAGAATCTTTTTAAAGAAAGTATATAATATCTGTAGTTCTTCTGTAAGCTACAGATAATTTATGAAAATTAGAACTGAATAAGAATAAATTTTATGTGACTACTTAGAAGAATCCAGATGTAATTAAAGATTACATTAGGGACAGATGAAGATACGTTTAAACTTGTTATTGAGATATGTGAGAATCATTATGTACAAGAGAAATGTAACTTTTCTGTGCTCCAAATGACAAAGATAAAGAATTTTTTAAAAATATGTTTTGGTGACATTGCTTATTGTGGAAGATTATCCAATTTCTCTTTCTGCAAGTCTTCAAACATAACATACATTTTAAACCATGTATATTTGCCATGAAGTTGTGGCTAAACTGTGGAAGGGAGTTAGACGACTTCTCCACAAAAGAAAAATTGTGCAGCCATGCTTGTTTCTGTATTGTTACTGGAATTTGGCACGTTATTAGCCAGCATTCATTAACTGATTTATGAATAATCAACAAACACATAGTATTTATTTATATATACCACTCACATGAATCTTATCTTTCAGAGGAGAAAACTTTAAACATGTAACTTACATGAATAAATATATGACTAGCAATTTTGATAAGTTATGTGAGGGAAAAAGAGAGTGCTATGAGTATGCAAATGTACTTTAATATGCTTAGTTTTCATGTGTAAAATATCTGAAAGTTCCCAAGCATATTTTTTCTCTAAGTACTAGCATTTACGAAGTGACTTTTCTGAGGTACATCATTCACTAAAATATACTAAGTTTTAGTGTAAGAACAATGTAATCTTCCACTGTAATTGTAATTTTCCATTCCTGTCAAATACATTCAGAAAGAGAGAAATATATTGTTATCTCTATTCGGCTCTCGGGGAAATTGAGTTAAAGGGAGGTTGAGTAATTTGCCAAAGAAAATTAAGTCATGAAAGCTGGAGCTCTTTACATCGAGGCACTATTCATAAGATCAAGTTGTCAGGCTTGGCTTATAGATAGAGAAAGAGCCTAAGAAATCTAACACCAATCCCATAATTTTGCAGATAATAAAATTTAGGTCAAGGATCTTGCACATTGTTACAGAAGTGCGAACTTAGCTAAAATACCAGTGACTTGATTTTAAGCTTTCTGTTCTCTTTACTCCCTGACCATTTGTCATAATTATTAAGGTTAACTTTAGATTAAGTCTTATATTTATTTTTTCCTATAAGAGATTATGATTTTCCCTTTACCTGCCTACTCTTAATTTGGTTGAATATGTAGTATTCATCCAAACATCAAAGATATAGAAAGGGTAGATCCCTAAAATACCTAGTCTGAGTGATGATTTTATTATTTTCCTTCTGCTGGAATTTCTAGAGAGAGAAAGGGGTGGGGCCGGGAGAGAGAGAGAGAGAGAGAGAGAGA
>NW_011888845.1:2074288-2087529 GCF_000151845.1 Pteropus vampyrus | reverse complement strand
AAATATACTAAGTTTTAGTGTAAGAACAATGTAATCTTCCACTGTAATTGTAATTTTCCATTCCTGTCAAATACATTCAGAAAGAGAGAAATATATTGTTATCTCTATTCGGCTCTTGGGGAAATTGAGTTAAAGGGAGGTTGAGTAATTTGCCAAAGAAAATTAAGTCATGAAAGCTGGAGCTCTTTACATCGAGGCACTATTCATAAGATCAAGTTGTCAGGCTTGGCTTATAGATAGAGAAAGAGCCTAAGAAATCTAACACCAATCCCATAATTTTGCAGATAATAAAATTTAGGTCAAGGATCTTGCACATTGTTACAGAAGTGCGAACTTAGCTAAAATACCAGTGACTTGATTTTAAGCTTTCTGTTCTCTTTACTCCCTGACCATTTGTCATAATTATTAAGGTTAACTTTAGATTAAGTCTTATATTTAAAGATTTTATTTTCTCTTTAAATTTATTTTTTCCTATAAGAGATTATGATTTTCCCTTTACCTGCCTACTCTTAATTTGGTTGAATATGTAGTATTCATCCAAATATCAAAGATATAGAAAGGGTAGATCCCTAAAATACCTAGTCTGAGTGATGATTTTATTATTTTCCTTCTGCTGGAATTTCTAGAGAGAGAAAGGGGTGGGGCCGGGAGAGAGAGAGAGAGAGAGAGAGAGAGAGAGAGCATGCACTTGTGCATGCGCCAACCATTCTCACTCTGATTTTTTCTTTCCAAAATGCAACAATATTTCATACTCACTTAAGTTTATAGTTTTCTTATCTATTACACTGATTTTCGTGTAATCACATGCTCTGCAGTATGTTTATAGAAATACATCTTGTGTTTCTGTTTTGATTTTCTATGAAGGACCTGTGTGTCCTAAATTTATGTCCCTAATAACTTCTAATTAAAAAACAACTACATGCTGGACGTTATATCGAGGGGATGAGTTCTATGTTTAACTTTTTAAACTTTATTTTTCTCTCCCAGATATTATATATTCATTAAGTTTTTAAAAACGTAATCATTTTTACTGATCTGAGTTTTATATTCTTTTATTAACATCCCATTGTCAGCTGTGGGTTAGACACTAGTGCAAGGAAACATATATTTCCTCTTAAAAATATATATTTTTTTATATTAGGGATAATGTTAATCTAGTTGGTGATCTCTCTTGACTAGTAACAGAAAAAACAACAATAACAAAACAGATTTTATGAGATCAAAGCCTTATTCAATTTTGAAGGCCGTTTCGAAGAAAGAATATGAAAAGTATAGCTATGAAAATGAATATTTAAGACAAAATCATAATACACAGATTTTAAAAAGAGATAAATTCCACAAATGTCATTAATCCAGAACAGTACTTGAATAATTTTCGTAGTTATCTAAGCTAGCTCTTTAAAATATTTTTTTTGGTAAATTTTCGAGTGCATACTTTTTAAGCACCTTTTAATAAGACATCAATTTTACATATTTTGACTAAGGAAAATAGAAAGTTAATTTCGTCTTTTCTTTAGTATGTATTTTATCATCGATAGCTGAGATGAATAAAACATGCAACTTTGCACAAAGAGGGATTTGTCGTTTGTAGTATTGCTATAGGTTTGTTCTCTAAAAACCTAAGTGTTCTAATAAATTCTATTTCATATGATTCCAGTCCATAAGAGTAAGGAAAGAAAGGTGTGTTTATCAAGTGTATTGCTGATTGCAGAGAACTTCTGTTTGACTAGGCATCATGAGAACCACTTTCTCCACTCAAGAGTTTTATAGAACTGATGGTTTGAAAATTTTCCACAGAACTCAATTCTTGCTCTGTACATTTCAAAAACCTCTTTCTCTTCCACTACCTACATGCTTCCACTGCTGGGCATGGTAGGAGAGGTTATTGTTACCAAATGAGAGTTGGTTTTCCCAGAGAAAAGGGTTTATTATTTGTCAGGCAGCATGGTAGGAGAGGTTATTGTTACCAAATGAGGGTTGGTTTTCCTAGAGAAAGGGGTTTATTATTTGTCAGGCAGCTGGACAGAGAGACCTGAAAGAAGCTTAAATCAATTTCCATGAACAAAGGGTTAGAGTAAATTTAAAGAATAAGGGTAAGAAGGGCCTATTCTAATAGGCCCTATATTTATTAATTCTGATTCAGGGGGTCTGATTGGATAGTCTTGGAACTAAGCCCTCTAGGCAGGGAATGTGAAAGGGGCAAGAGTGAACAAAGAAATTCCAATCTGGCAGAGTTTATTTAATTGGTCAGTCCTATCTATATGTGTTCATATTTGGTTTGGCCACTGGATCTTCCTTATAGATGGACCTTTCACTGTTTAAAGGGTTCCAACTAGCAACAGTAATGCATCTCAGTTACTTGAGTTTGGTGAATCTTGGTTCTGCTCTCAAGGTAAGTTTAGGGTCATTTGGCTGCTAACTTTGCCTTCTCAAGTCTCTGGGACCAGTTTGATGTGGCTTGGTCTGGTTTTCTCTGGAGATCTGTGAGGAGGCCTGTTGTTATGTCCTTGAAGACAGTAAAAAAACAAAACGTTAGAGAAAAAAAAAGAAACTATCAGGGTCTCTGTTTCAGTGTTAGGGCTGAGTTTCATTATTGTGATAAAACTTTCATGCCCCACATATGAGTGAAATCATATGATTTTCAACTTTTTCTGGATTATCTCAAGATCCATCCATGTTGTCACAAATGGCAGTATTTCATTTTACATACTGTTGAATTGTACACTTGAAACATTTGATTTTATTAATGTCACTCCAATAATTTTTAATTATAAAAAAAAAAAACCCTTCATATCACTAAGCCTAGAAAGTGACTAGTAGGAAGATTTCAGGAATCATTCCTATCTTGGGAAGGATAGCAGTAAGAGACTAAATACATATAGGGATGATTATCATTATATAACTAGGTCCCATAAAACATAAAATAAATGATTCTTTAACTCACCGTCACCATAGCTGGATCTCAAATTGCCAGTGGCCAGCTATTGTATTGGTACCCAATAGGAGGGGAAAATGTGATAGAGATGAAATTGTCTTGGAAAGAGACAATGTTCTTAATTGATTGCAATTTAAATATCTTCTTATGCAAATTTATAAAAATAAATTACCATGTTAACATATGCTAGTCCCCTCCAGGGCCTTAGAAGATCCCTGTGAGTGAGGGACCCTGAAGCCTAAGCTTCTTTGACTTCACAGAAAATGAGCCTCTGGCTCCAAAAGCTTAGGATCAAATTTGCAACCCACCATTATCAATAGACTATAGGACCTAATGGGAATCTGTTTCTGAAATCTAACCATTTCCCTGGCATTATTTAATTCTTATATTAATGATTTACCACTGACTTAATTATTGCTTATTTTATTCTGTCACATTGTGTACATTTTTTTCCAAAGAGATATTGTACTGGAGTCTCAGTGAGATACAAATGACACCTCAGAGGGTTTACTTGAGGAAAGTTTAGACCTATTTACAGAGATGTGGTCAGAGTTCGGGTGAAGTGCCCACAGACTAACAACGAGGGATATTATTGACTACACCAGGCCTGAAGGGGCAAATGGAGCCTGAGAGAGCTCAGGTTCCTAAGAGGGAAGGGAGAAGAGCAGACATAATTAGCACCAGGGCATGAAGCACTTGAGGCACTGAGGATAGCGGAGGACTAAGCAAGGCTTTCAGCCCCAACCTCCTCACATCTCCTGGTAGTGCCTCCCAAATGGCTACTACAAATAGTAAGCTGGAGGCTAAAGAACTCTTGGTGTTGCAGTTTATAGGGTACAGAGCTGAACAGAGAACAGCATACAGTGAATATAGTGTGGGGAAAAGCCAAAATTAACTAGCATAGGCCCCAAATTCCCTTAAAATGAAGTATGAAATAATGTTGATTATCTGGGTACATGTTTATATAAATTTCTAACATTATGTGAAATCACTTTACCACTAATTAAAAATCCATGAAGAAGAAAGCAAACTTCTATAGGTTTTTGTTTGTTTGCTTGGTTGGTTTTATTTTGTTTTTTGATGATGAGGGCTAAAAGAAACAAACGAACAATAAACAAAAGTCAATATGGCACTTTGATTCATAGAGTCATGTATTAATACTCAGGGTTTTATTGCTAAACATATTTTTGAAGAGTACATATTATTGAAGTCGAGTAAATTGTAGTTTAAGCACAAAATAAATTATTCTGTCAACAAAAGTTCAGAACAGTTTCTTCGCCCCCAACATTTGCAAGCCTGCTGACAGCATTTTGCCTGCATCTTCTCTGTATTTTGCCATTCCCAATCTTATACTTACTTCCAACTCTTGCATCAGTGACTTCTTAGAAGTCACTCTCTCTTTAGACTTCTTGGCACAGTCCTTGTCCATGGTGACAGGCTTAAGTGGAAGCGACAGTGAAGCCCTTCTCAGCAAGCACAAGGCAACCTTGCCTTTCCTCCCCCATCTAAATTCATGGATCCTGCAATCCAAGATGAAGTGAGTGATTAATTTGGGTGCAAATCTTAGCTGTTAAGTGCTACTGAGCTGCCGAGAGCAATTTGTGGGACCAAAAGCAACAATTCTGCTGTGTGTGGGAGAGGCTTGTCCCTCAAAAGCTTTGGAAATATTATAATGCTCCTTTGTTAGTTTTTGTGTTTTTGAGGCAGGGAAGCACCACTAAACATATACTTAGGGGCTACAAGTTTCCTCCTCTCAAAATTTAAATCTTGAAAGGAATAACTCCTTTTTTGTGACATAATAATAGATTTGCTGCTGTCAGGATGAATGTTTCTGCCCACTGGTATGCTCTCCATACACAGAATCAAATTCCTTTATATTTTAAATATACTGAAAAGTCACTAAGAAGAAAAATTTACATCTAACCCTGAATACTTCTAATGTATCAGTTCTCATGGGGTTTTGGACACAATGTAGACTTTTGATATAGAAAAACTTCGATTCACTCTGTTAGTTTTATGATATTGAACTTATTCTTGATGCCTAACTTTTCTTATTTGTAATATGAGATTGGATAATAGCTACCTACTCTAAGGAATAAATACAGTTACACAGATTAATTCTAATTTGGTATCTAGAATATGATTGTCACCCCAAATATAACAGGTCTCTTCTTTCCCCAAGCTTTATTATTTTATGTTTATTTTCCTATTTATTTCACAGGGAACCTACTCTGGGTTATACTTCTCTTAAGGAAAGGAAGAAATTATTCAAAAAATTGTTTAAAATGCCAATAATCATTTCATAAAATAACTAGTTTATTTTTCCAGACAACGTTGTACTTTATCCAACAACGCCAGATTATTGTACACATTTTAGGAACTTGATATATGTTTGCCAAAAACAATTTTCACAGATTTTATTTCATTTGCTATTACTGTAGACGTTAGGACAAAGTAGTTTAAAATACATTAGGTTTAGGTATAATCGTGTGTCCATTTAATTCTCGGCATCAGTCTAATATTTGAATTGTGTTTTGTTGAATATTTGAATTGAATATTTGTGTCCTCACAAAAGTGAATATGTTTTAATAGAGTACATGACTTTTCTTCTTCATTAGCTACCTGAATTTTAGTAGACATTGTGGCAGGTTTCTCATCATGTTTTCTTCCCTCTCTCTGAAAATATAAGAGTGCTGTCACAGCTGCATGAACATTCTAGAGCCTTGAAACAGGGATTTGGCATCTGGTCGATTGATAGATGAATGTGCAGAGCCTGAGCCTTATCCTTTTCAGGGAAATTTTAAAATCGATGCGGCTGTGGCTAGCAGCAATTCACACATGCTGTCTGAAGCTTCTTTCCTGCCAAGTATTTCAGTTAGTGGACTCGCCGGACTGAAGGCAGTGTATTTAAATTTATAATTACTTATACCACCATGTAGGTATAACTTATTTTAAATACATTGATTCTTTAGTTGCCACTCATCTAACGATTTTAAGTATGATGACAGTTACTGTAAAGAGATTAATACAGTCTTACATTATTTAATTCACATTTTCACAACATTAAAATGAATGTGTTCTCATACATTGTTGGTGAGATTGCAAATTGGTACAGCCACTATGGAAAACAGTCTGGAGGTTTCTCAAAATATTAAAAATGGATATACCTTTTGACCCAACAATTTCACTTCTGGGTATTTATCCCAAGAAAACCAAAACAATAATTCATAAAGATCTATGCACCCCAGTGTTCATGGCAGCACAATTTACAATAGCCAAGATATGGAAGCAACCTAAATGCCCATCAACAGACGATTGTATAAAGAAGTTATGGTTCATATATACATTGGAATATTACTCAGCCATTAAAAAAAATGAAATCCTACCATTTGCAACAACATGGATGGACCTAGAGGTTATTATGCTGAGTGAAATAAGTGAGACATAGAAAGATAAATACCATATGATTTCACTTATATGTGGAATCTAAGGAACAAACAAATAAAACAAACTAATCAAAAACAGACTCACAAATATAGGGGACAATTTGGTGACAGAGGGGAGGGAGGTTGGGGGGCCAGGAGAAAGGGGTGAAGGGTTAAAGAAGTAGAAATTAGTAGTTGATAGATGGTCACGGGGATGGGAGCACGGCATAGGGAATACAGTTAGCATTAATATGATGGCTAGATGGAGGGCCAGGGGAGGGAGGGAGCAAATGGAGGGATCATTTTATGAACTATATAGATGTCTAACCAATGTACTGTATGTTTGAAACTAATTTAAATAAATTTAAAAATTGAATTTGTAATTATATATATCAAATCACAGATTATTTCAGTACATAGCTAGCTACAATAGGTACTAATGTTGACAACTAAATAATAGTAAACACTTACTAAAGTGCCAGTTTTTATTACCAGCCTGCCTGAGGTGAGTACTAACTACATCCTAAGCCTTAATTAAAAGGACTATGACTTATAAATATCTAAGTAAATTTATCCTTCATTTTAAAAATGCATATCTTGATCGCATTATCTTTTCCTAAAAGATACTAAATGAATTCAGTGAAAAAAGCTAGATCTTAATTCAGAAACATATTAGTATATAAAAGATTGACAAAAGAATGGCCATATGAACACAAATTATACAGCTGTGTACATACCCATACAAAATCTATAACAAATTAATTCTAATATTTAGATAACATTATAATTATGAAAGGAAGATTTTCATATATATTCCTAAAAATAATTTTAAATATATTCCCTAGGAAACAAAATGAGATAACATTTTCTCACATTTGAAATAACTATGCAAAATCTCTTGAAAATATTTTTAGAGTATATTAACTTTGATATCACTTAAAATACTGTTTACATATGGAATGATTATTCCCTCAGAAGTTAACACCAGTTGAAAGCATTGAAATCTGCTTTCTTCCACATTTAAAATTACAGAGGAAAAACAAAAGAATAGTAGTACAGTAAGCTAGGATATTGAACAGATATGAGCTATGCTGCTCAATGTATATTTACTCTGTATATTTTAAATCCTGGTTTTTACTTTTTCTTTCTAATTTTAAGAATTGAGATAATACATTTAAATATTCTGTATGTTACACCATTTCTGCATTTTGGTTAAAAAAAAAAAAACACACAGTGGGAACTACTGGAGGTTATTTAAACTTGTACTCCAGCCACCCAAAAGATCATGAAATATATATTCACCAGCAATGATCCTTAACTAATGCCGAAATCAAACAGCAAGGGAAGCCTTGGGGATATTTTGAAGTGGTTGTTGAGCTAATATTGTCTGCTGGAGGTTACTGAACATTTCATTGCTTTGTTATATTACTAGAATTTTGAAATTGATAGAACTTCGAAATTCTATATCAGTGTTTTAAAAAAGTTTGCCTTCTGACACTCCTACTTTGAGATATGGGAAAATAATTTTTCCTGTGGCAAACGGGATTGTAAAATGAAACAATGGTGGTAGGCACTAATGTAGAGAGAGTTGCCTCCTTCAAAATGTCAGCGATAAAATAATGTTTCAGAAGGGCTTTTAAAATCACATGCTTAAAAACATACACTGGATAAAGTTGTCTTTGAGGCTTCTGTGACTCCTTGGCTCTATAGAATCAATTTAAGGAAACTTAGAAGCTGATAAAAGCAGTGTGTTCAATTTTAAAGGTAACTGAGTTTAAGAAGGAAACGATAGTGGGAAAATGCTTAAGTCAGATTTTTCCTAATAAAAATCTCTACTCTTTGGTGAGTTCAGTGGATGATATAGTTCATTGACCACATTTTTCTTCATATGTTCCTATAATTCCAACAGTGGGTTTTAGGCTTATGAAAATTAATTTCACAACAAAGAGAGTGAATGGAATGAATTGTCAAGCTTGGGATATGGCCATCTATTGAAACATACCCAGGTGTATCAAGAATCTAGTCAAGAGAACATTGCATTGCTGTATGTTTTAGAGATGGTCTTCTGCTTAATTTAAGAAATTTCATATTTTTGAGAAGATAATGCTGAGACCTTTTATATTGTATAATATAAATCAGTTAATTGGAACATGGCATATCATTTCCCCCTGATTCCTTAGGAAGAATTTTGGAGTTGCTTAAAACTAAGTAATGCATGATATCTTATACTCTTAGTGTTTCTTTTCTCTTATGTATATCAGTCTTTAGTATTCATGCATATTTATGCCTATGAATTACCAAAATCATTTTTTTTTTCCTCCCGAACTTATGATATCAGCAGGACTAGATGTTCTGTACTAATTGACAAATTAGATGCACATTAATCAAAAGGAACACATGGCATTTATCCCCAAATTTGGAAAGCACTCGAAAGTATCATTTGTAAATTTGGGACTATTGACAAAATGGGCAGTTTTTCTTTGAACAAAGCATGATGCCAGAGGCGTGGTGAATTGACATATTGAATCCTATTTATAAGAAATTATAAAGGATATGAATATCATTTCCCAACTTGGTTTGTAATACATATAGATCCATTTGGAATTACCATCCATTAATTAGGATGGCAGAAACCAATTTCAGTGAATTTCTGATATGACCCATCCCTCTCAGTTCTCTGAGGGTTATCCAAGTTTAAGGATAACTAGTATCAAGGCATTGTCATAGAAGTGGTGCAGGGGAAGATATGTGTGGGAGGGCTAATCCTTTTTGTTTTCAGGTCCTCTGTCTACACACATAGATGTCTACTGAGTGCATCATCCATATGGCCCTCTATTATTTTTCCTCTAGATTACCTCAGAGACATACTCTGTTCCTGTCACACTGACCTCTGAAGGTCTAGTGCCCTCTCTTTCTTCATGTTTGGCAATCATTTTGTTGTTTCCTGACTACATTGTGGAAAGGAAATGGGTACTTTGTTTCCAGAATCCCCAAACTGTTCACTCCCCAATCTCTGGATTCTATACTTTAACCACTGTCTCCTTGCTCCCCAGGCCAGAGTTCCTGTCTTTGGACAAAGCTTCAGTCTCTCTAAACTACATTCTCCTAAACATTGTGGTTTTGTCTTGGACTCTTCTCTATATCCCTATGGGTTTAGGCTTTTAGAGACCCAATTCAAGAATACTCTTTTTTTTTCCAGGGTTGGGCTATTTTATATTTTATAGGCATAATATAATCTATTATCAGTGCTGTTCAATAAAACGTTGTGTGGATGGAAATATTCTATGTCTCTGCTGTCCAGCATGGTAGCCACTTAGCCACATGTGGCTATGAGCCCTTGAAATATAGATAGTCTGACTAAAAAACAAATTTTAATTTTATTCAGTTTTAAATAAATTTTAATTGCCACCTGTGGCTGTCTGTGTATTAGCACAGATAGCTGCTTGAATGTAGAGAAATGACAATGGGGAAAATATGAGGCTGTTTAAAAATGGCTATAATTGCAAAATATGTCCTAAAATCATATCTGAGAAGTACTGTATGACATGTCAAATTTGAATTTTATTCATTGCAATTCAGATTGCCTGCAGGAAAAAATTGTCCCTCATACTAAATGGAATTTTTTCTTGAGTTCTTCTATCACTAATGGGTGGAGGTAGCAAGAAGAGCAAAGAGGACCAAATCTAAACTTTCAGTGAAAGGTCTCTTCTGAGTAAAATCTCATTCTGTCATGAGAACTCTCTCCTTTTATTCCCAAGATGGCATCAGGATGTAAAGGGAAGCCTATGGATATATATTCTAGTGATGGGAAAGGAGCCTCCCAGATTGCATACCATTTTCTGGGGCTCTTTCGGTCTCTAAAAGGCTGGGGCTGTACAGGTATGTCTAGGCAACAACTTAACCCCTGCTGTTATAGTCCACAGCAGGTAGGTAGGACTCCTGGTCTGTTCTTAAAGGCTCTTGCTGTTGGGGTCCTCTCCCAGTCTGACCACAATGTTGATGGAATCAAACTGCTGGTTCTATGAGATGGCACAGATGAAGATCTCTGAGTCCAGATAGTTTCTGCATAACTTCCCAGTGCTTTGAATCCCACAGAAGCAAAACAGCTGCCTGTTTCATATTATATGTGGGGGGAAAGAGGAGATACATGCTCAGATATTCTTGAGTTCTTCAGTTGCACATCTGGAATTTTCCTTGCAGATTTTCTCAGCCTCTTACCATACTTGTCTAAGGCCCAAAGTGATAGTCTCTTTTCTTGTTCTGTTTATCTGAATTTCCCCTTCCTTTCCTCTGAATGCTTTCCATTCCTCTTCTTGCCTGGGCAGAATTTCTCTTAAATCCTGTTATCAGTGGTTTTACAGTAAGCTTTTATGATCCAAATTAACCAAGCTTTAATATTAATATTTAAAGGGAAATTTTAGAAGTTCTCATTTTCTCTTTAAGCAAAGACTAGCTTTCATAATTATTGTGTCACTGTGGTTATTGCCTATTTTTGAAATTAAAAAGTGTGTATTGATTTTTTCCTTCAATAAAAAAAGAAAGGACATATACAATAATGTTAATGCCAACTGTGAATTTGGATTTTTAATTTTTTTATACTTTGCTATGTTTCTGAACATTGATATTTGTCACATTTATATCCTTTAAAAAACAAAGGAAATTATGAAATTTCATATAACCTCGTTTATAAGTAAAATACAAATCACAACTGAATTAATGAAAGTGTTTGAATAAAGAAATTTTATATATTTTTATTCTGACATAGAGCAAAAAAACCCTTATGAGCTTCTTTTAAAAATGTTTAAATTTATAAGATAATAAAACTAAAATGCTTCATGTTGCAAAAATTCTGAGCCATGAACACTTATGTAATTTTTGTCCTAATAATTGTAAGTAATTAAAGGGCATTTTGCAGTGGGCCTCCAAATAGTTGAACGTTGAACTCTTTTAGAGATCTTAAAGTGTATCGATCCCTTAGTCAAGAAAATTAGCCATTTATCTGTATATTATAGATGATCAATATGAAACAAATTTAGCCAAATTGTAGTTACCTTTGCTTGTGCATTTGTTTTAAAGAAAGTCTGGAAAGCCCCAAATTGTTTTGATTAAAGGACCTTTTATTCTCCTATAAAATTATTTCATTGTGTAAATCACTTATAGTATGCAACTTCTCACTCTTGGATAATTATCACCTATGCTTTTCAGTCAGATCAATCAGTGGAAGAATATAAAAAGACTTCAGGTGACCATGAAGAATCCTATACAGATACTCTCTGAGGAACTGAGTGTAAGATGGATCGAACCTTGAGATCAAAATGTTCAACCATGATTTTGTGTTAAAAAATATAGCTTTCAACATTTCTATCTAAAAATTACACCATTCTTTTTTGGTGGGATGTCATTTTTATGTTTATGTTGACAAATTTCATAAAATTACTATTTTATTTTTTTAACTAGTTGCTTCATGGTTCATTTCAGAATGGACTTATAAAAATAAGATTCTGATATTTTTAAAGTTAGAAAATTTTATATATATCTGCTTTTTATCATCTTTTTGGTACAGTTGCTTATATTAGTCTAAGTGGAAGATGACTGACGTTTTCTCTTTGACATGTAAACTCGTGTTCATTTACATTATTTGTTCTTTTAAAAACACACAAAATGCTCAGTCTACGGTCATGCCACCCCGAACAAGCCCAATCCTGTTTGATCTCGGAAGCCAAGCAGGTTTGGGCCTTGTTAGTACTTGGACGGGAGACCACCTAGAAAGATCAGGTGCTGTAGGAGTGAAAAATAAAAAATAAGGGATTGTAAGCTGACAAGGTCCTTGCAATCTGTGAGTTCAACCAAAGGTTGCCTTGCTTAAAAAACAAAAACAAAAACAAAAATAAAAACAAAAAAACAGCTTTTCTGTGCTGGTTTTCTCTTTTCTCTCTTTTATCTTTAATTTTGGAAGCTAAGTCCTTAGTAATAACATTCTTTGTTGACCTATACTGGGTTTTTTGTTAAGATTTTCTTTCTTTAGACCTGTTTTAGGTTTACAATAAAATTGAGAGGGCAATACAAAAATTTCCTATTTACCTACTGCCCCACATATGCATAGTCTCCCCCAATATCAGCATCCCCCACCAGAGTGGTACATTTGTTACAATTGATGAACCTATATTTATTTACACTTCATAATACCTAAAGTCCATAGTTTATATTACAGTTCACTCTTTGTGTTGTACACTTTATGGGTTTAGACAAGTTTATAATGACATGTATCTATCATTATGTATCAAAGAGAATATTTTCACTGCCCTGAAAATCTGTGTTCTGTCCATTCATCCCTTCCCCTACCAATCCTGGCAACCACTGATCTTTTTACCACCTCAATAGTTTTTTCTTTTCCATAATGTCATGTAGCATGTAACCTTGTCAGATTGGCTTCTTTCACTTAGTATGAATTTGTTTCCTCTGTGTCTTTTCATGGCATGGTAGCTCATTTCTTTTTAGTACTGAATAATAGTCCATTGTCTAGATGTTCTGTACTTTATCTATTCATTCTTCTATTGAAGGACATCTTGATTACTTCCAAGTTTTGGCAATTATGAACGAAGCTGCTATAAAACATCATGTTCAGGTTTTTGTGTGGACGTGTTTTCAATTCCTTTGAGTAAATACCAAAAAGAGCAGTTATTGGATTGTATGGTAAAAGTACATTTAGTTTTGTAAGGAACCACCAAACTGTCTTCCAAAGTGGCAGTACCATTTTGCATTTCCACTGACAATGAATGAGAGCTCCTGTTGCTCCACATCCTCATCATCATTAGGTGTTGACAGTGTTCCAGATTTTGGTCATTCAATAGGTGTGTGCTGGTTATTTTATTAATAATTTC
>NW_011888845.1:2068358-2073053 GCF_000151845.1 Pteropus vampyrus | reverse complement strand
CACCAAACTGTCTTCCAAAGTGGCAGTACCATTTTGCATTTCCACTGACAATGAATGAGAGCTCCTGTTGCTCCACATCCTCATCATCATTAGGTATTGACAGTGTTCCAGATTTTGGTCGTTCAATAGGTGTGTGCTGGTTATTTTATTAATAATTTCAATCATTCTAATGGAATGATCTAGTAGCTATTTGTTTCAGCATAATAGTGATCACTGTTAAGAAAGCAAGGATTCCACCATCTTCTAACTTCCTTGTCTTCTGTTCAGTGAGAATAAGCTGGACAGTACTATTACCTATTCTACTAGTGGCCTATGCTATTGCTTGCTACCTGTCATTTAATCTTTAACATTTGGAAAAACAGACATCTTTCAGCATTTTCAAAATTGTCCTGATTTCCAGACACATGACTAGTTCTTTGCTACTGGATATTTTCAGAGTCCATAAAATTTACAGTTAGAGGAACTTAAGGTTGAATTCTGGTGCCACCGATTAATAGTCAAATAATATTGTGTAAATTATTTATAATATAAACTTGAGTTTCTTCATCTGTAAAATTGGATTAATAATACCTATTCTTTAGGGTTATTGTAAGGATCAAATAGATATATAGCATCATAGATAGATATGGATATAGATATATGTTGATATAGATTACTAAACACAAAATATTATAATTGTTATATAACGAATGCCATTTGTGTTGGATTTGTAACTAACCAGTAGACTACTGATTATATTTTGATTTTACAGAATTGTCTTCCAATTTAGAACAGTTTTGAATTGAATACTTTTCATTTGATTGGTAGTGAGCAAAACTGAAAAAGGTCAACAAAACAAAGAATAGCAAGTTTTAGAAAAAGTTTAAATGAGACAGTAATAATTTAAGAGTATGAAAGAATAGGAACCATTGAGGAAAAACTAACACAAAGAATAGGAACCATTGAGGAAAATCAATGGAACCATTGAGGAAAAACTAAAAAGTAAAGAGATAAATTATATCATGAAGGACTGAAATGAGTTTTTCTCAATAGAAAACCTCAATTAATGGGTGAGATTGTATATTAATTGATCTATTTTGTTAGTTTATTTAATCGTTTTAGATCATTTTTCATTATTTCATTGTTTTTTAAATCTTTTTGTTTATTTCAGCTGACATTGAATGTCTTACCATGTAAAGCATCATTCTTTTTTGAGTATTAGTGATGGGCACAGAGACATTAAAATATATAGAGAAACATGGTTATTCATAATGGGACGAAAATACATTCAAGAGAGAGGATGCTAGGAAAGCAAATAGGATAAGTATTTATTCCTACCTATGAGTTTGGGGAAGATCCATAGAGGAGATGATGAGATCCCCTTTGTGACTTTTAAGTAAAACAAAAGAAAGACACAGGTAAATGGCAGAGATAATAGCAGGATCAAAGATGTTATTCCAGGCCTGCTCAGTCAGAATCTTGAATTAGGTAACTCTGGGCACTTATATTATTTATGCAAAGCTTCCCAGGTGATTCTGATGCCTATCTAGCCACTCTTTTTAGTTCAACAAAAAAGTCTCTAATGTTTTTGTAGTTTTTTTCCCCAGAAAAAAATGAATAAAATGAATAAAGAAATGCTATTTTAAAAAAAGCACTTATTTATAATAAAAAATATTTCTTTACATGCTGCCTATTTGGAACTACAAATCCCGAAAAGTCGAGTCATATAATATGAATAGACTTAAGCTTCTCTATTTTAACAACAACTGGGGAAACTGATTCTTTGAACACTTCACATTTTCCAAACTTTAGGCTAATAAATATTATTAGATTGGCATATCTATTTGAGTAAATTACTGCTAGAGAGAAGAAAAGCCAGGTAAATTAGGTACGTAATTCTAAAGGGTCAATCCAACTAATTTGTTCCTAGAAATTTTTAGAGATCAATATTTTAAAAACTTTTACAAAATCAAGTAGATATTCTTTGGATGTAGTGATTTATTTTAAATACTGCAGAAAGGGATGAACCTTCATAGTTTGTCTGATAAGAGCTTTAATATTTTCGGATAAATTTAGGAGAAACTAAATATATTGTTTGCAGAAGCTGGTGGTGGTAGATTGATTACATTGTTTCCATCCAGTCTCTTCTTTTAACATCCTACGGGTTCCTTTGAATTAAATCAGCATCTTTCATTTGGAGAGGCCAATTCAGACCTTTTAGCTTGGGCACAATCACAAAGAAAATACAAACCCCTAGAGCTGCGTGTTAGAGTGAAAAAGTAAGAGAGAAAAAGAAGATGATTGCATATCACCACCCAGAGCAGTGGAGCAGGACAGCATGCCATAGGATGCTTCATGATGACCAGCAGTCCTAGAAACTCCAGCCCTGTGCCCAGCTTTAAGCAGTCTTTCCAGCTATGGAGGCATAGACAAATAGGAGACACCTATGTCCGCCTTTCCAGATGGATACGGAGTTAGGGATCCAGCAGAGGACAGTCTTCAACATTTGTATGTATAGGTGAGGTGCCTCTTGTTTTCAAAGGCATCTCCACTCATCCCTATGACTCAGATTGTTCCTTTGTCACTTAATAGTGAAGATGTCCACTAGCCATGATTATGAAATCTGTAAAACACACAAATGCATACATACACAAGTAAACCAGGGGCTAGAGGAGATGAAGTGGTAAATTAAAAAGTAAATGAACAAAGTATGGTCTCCACCTTAATGCAGAGTTAGATATTAATACAAATAATGCAAAAGCATGTATAGGTGTGTGGGTCAGGGCGCAGGGAGAAAGTGTGTTTCTGAATGTGAACTTTAACAGGGTAAAAGTTTCAAATTCAAAAATAGTTGTGCCCACTGTAAATTTTCAAGTAGGCGTCTCATAAATGCCACCAAATATAATCTTTAAAGGCAAACAATACATGTTTTTTCTTTTCCTTGGGTAGATCTATTTTATTTTCAAAACAATTGTTTTTTTTTTTTTTTTTCCCCCACTTACTGGTTAATATAAGAAGAGGTTAAAGAGAAAATCTACACTAAGTGAGCTGGATTTAATTTAGCATTTTCCAGTCATAGGAAAGTATAAAAGAGAGCTGGTGTAATTTTTTCTCCTCTAACTCCTACCATTAAAACCAATATAAAGCTGAATTTGGTGTTAATTTATATTTTAAGTGTGTTTTCCCCCCATCCACCAACATCTAAACAGTTTCAGCATAAGAAAAACAAATAGAAAACCCTTTTACAAATAGATTGTTATGGAATTGATTTTTTTCCTTTCTTATAACTAAACAAAATTAATTGTAACATTTTTAGAGTTAGTCCAGAAATTCTATAAAGCCCATGAAAGGCATAGATATCCTAATTGATATCTTTGATATTATACTGAAGAAGCATGAAAAGCTTTCCAAAATGATTTAAATAACTAATGAAACTTGCCATTATGAAACTGTCATTTATTTTTGTCAACAAGTAAATGGCCTCTGAATAAATCTTACAGTGTTGAAAAAGGTACCATTTTAAAACCAAGAAATAGATTTTATTACCTGAATATTTTGCAGCCAGCGACCATAAAGTAATTTTGGACTAATGCTTGGGCCAAGGCTGACAAACATGAATCTCTGCTAGTTCCCTCCATCTTTTCCAGCAGCAGCCATCAATCACCACTTGGGCGTTCTTCCCCACCTGGCCCAAATAAGGACCCACAGTCATAATAAAGTGCTCCAGGCTGTCACTACCAATTGATCAAAACTGGCACATAATATGAAACTTATTCCCTCTCCCCATAATAGTATCTATATATTTATAAAATAATCAGATAGACAAAAAAGTTTTGTATTTGCAAGGTGTTTGTAGCTATGATTACATCTCTGCCTCATGTCAAATTAACACATGTTCTTGTAAACTTGCTTCTTTTATTTAATGAGCTCATTTTTACCACATTTTGATTCAGGGCTCTTGATTGACAGCTTGCAAAACAATGGGTTCATTTTTCTCCTGTGCTTTGAAAGCCATTTAGATTGGCTGTTATTATTGTTATTCTGCCTCAGAAAAGGAAATCAGAAGTTCCGCAGATCAAAGGCCACAGACATGGCACTAGGAAAATCCTCCATTTTCACATTTTTCCATTGTCCCAGTCACTCATTAAAGATAGAGATGGTGTCCATAAACACAGAAATGATGTTCAGTCTTTGTTAATTTTTTCCAAACTAGAGAGAGCAAAATAGACTAAGGGCAATTGATTCTGATTTGGCAGGTTTGATAAATTGCCTTAGAACCTGAAAAATTTAATTTTTAATGTAGTCTTTATTCAAGTCATCAGATTATTTTAAAATTTCTAATTAAGTGTCAGAGAGGCATCCTGCAGGGGTCAGTCCTTTTGCTCCCAGAGTAGAACAGGAGCCAGCTAAGAAAGGATCTGCATCCAAAAAAACACACACACCAATGAATCCCTTCCTTCCAAATGTTAACGCCTCTTAATATTTCAGTCCAATTAATAAGAATGCAACTAAAACTGAACAAATCTATAATCAGCCAAGATAAAATAATAAATATCTCATGGTGATATTTTGGTCCTTTGAAACCACTCAGTATGGTTTTTGTTTTCCTAATTGGACCCCAGTTAATACATATGACTGAAATACAAAATATGTAGGATTTGCTTTTATTTTCTGGACATCTTTATATGTCCTTAGAACTTACCATTCATGTCATTC
>NW_011888845.1:2036485-2067238 GCF_000151845.1 Pteropus vampyrus | reverse complement strand
ATTTATTATTTATTATTTTTGTTTATGCCTACAGCACCTTGTCTTCCTAGGTGGTTTCCCATCCAAGTACTAACCAAACCCGACCCTGCTTAGCTTCTGAGATCAGACATCAGGCTTGTTCAGGGTGGCATTGCCTTAGACCGTGGACCGTGGCTCCACTGGGGCGCAAACCCAGGACCTTCTGCGAGTAAAGCAGACATACTAATCACTACAGTATGGAACTGCATCCTTTTTTTCTTTTTTCTTTTAGATTTCACATATAAGGAATATCACACAGTGTTTGTCTTTATTTTTCTGACATTCTGATATCTCACTTAGCATAAGGTCCTCAGGATTTATTCATGTTGTTGCAAATGACAGGATTTTCTTTTTTTTCTCATGGCTGAATAGTATTCCATTGAGTGTGTGTATCTATATACTATATATCACATCTTCTGTACCTATTCGTCCATAGACAGACACTTAGGTTGTTTCCATATCTTGGCTATTTGTGAATAATGCTAAAATAAACATGGGAGTGCATAGATCTCCTTGATAATTCTTTCATTTCCTTTGGATAAACATCCAGAAATGGGATTGCTGAATTGGATCCTGTGGTAGTTCTATTTTTAATTTTTTGAGGACCCTCCATACTGTTTTCTGCATGTCTGTATTTAATTAAAGGTATTCCAAGTTCTTTACAAAATATGAGACTCCTTGGAATATTGAGGTAAGCATGGCATTATTGGAGCATCAAAGTTATTAAATTCACATATTACATATCTTTGTTGTTGTAAAAGCTTTGCTCTGTTTTTAAATTTGGGGCAATTAGAGAATAATGCCAACCTGATTATCATTCTCAAGTGAGCTTTCAAGAGATCGTTAAAAGTTAAGAGAACACCATGCTCCAGGAAGCACCTATTTTTAACAGCTCTAAATTTGAATTCACCTACTTTAAAGCTTTCACTGTTTTTAGAAAGTACTCTATCAGTAATTTTTAGATTACAAGTCTATTGAGGTCGCAGTTTATAGTCTCATATTATAATGATCTGACAATTTTGCCTCCTGGCAGAATTCAGGAGAACCAAATTATTTCACTTCAAGAGCATTCTAAATAGAGAAGATGAGTGTACAGATTTGCTCTAAACAAAAAATCAAAATGTCCAGTTTAATTGGGAGTCCACAAGTATGTGTAATTATGCTTTGATTTGATAAATGGCTGCTAAGTATTTTTGCCATATGAAAACCTTGCTTTATGTCAAAGGGCTGTTGTTAAAAGTAAAAATTTAAAATTCTATTAAAAAATAAAATCCTATAATATGAGGTATAATTTTGTTTCAAATTCAAGTGAAAAAAGTAAAAAAATCCTTGAAATATATAACATCTGCTTAATAATTTAGCACTATCATAAACAATGTATTTTTAAATGTACTTACAACTATGATTAGTATAAATTTATTTAGCATAACACTGGAAAAATGGTTTTTAAGATCACAAATGCATTTAATAAGAGTTTCCATACAAAAGAATGCAACATTTTTGCCAAATGACCTCTGGAACAGATCACAGCTCCCTTGGTTATTATTCACTTTATCTATTATGTTTTACTTCCCTTTTACTTGTCCAACTACTCTTCACTCTTTGATACCAGCTTTGTTGTCAATTCCTCTTGGTTCTCTTCCCTGTAGCTGAAGACTGACTCAGATATCTTATTTTTTTCCCACCCAAATATAGCACCCTGTAGCACCTACAACGTTAGTTGTATATTATCTCCACTAGATTCTGAGATTCTAAGCTTCAATGCAGCGGGGACTGTTTTACCTAATGTTTATTCATCCCTGCTAGTGTCCCCACACCCACCCCGGAGTAATTGCTCAGTGAATTGGCATAGTTAACTTACTCATTAAAGCCTCTCTCTCTAAGGTCATGCAAATGCAAATCGGCATTTCAGTGGTCATGAAAGGCAGAAGACTAACTTCGGGGTACCTCTCTACTTTATATTTTTCACAATATGTGTGTTTATTAAAGTCATGATGGAGTCAGTCTAGGTTAATTATTCTAGATATGTCTTTATCAATCAGCAGCCCTTCAGGAAACAGACATGTGAAGGTTTCCACTGAAAAGAGTTTAATAAAGGGACTATTTAGAGGTGTGGAAAGGATCAAGTTGAACAGCCTGAGGTAAGAAACATTCTAGGACTAGTGTTAAAGAAAAACAGAGCTGGACAGTAATAGTTAAAGCAGCAAAAAGAGATTTTATTTAGGAACTATTGCAACAGAGTAAGAAGGACCTCAGAATAGAAATGGGCTCAATTCTGTGTACAGCATCGAGAAGTGGCAATTTATAGCCAAGAAGCAGGGTGGTCCTTAGTGGATAGAAAATTACTAAAAGGGAGAAACTGACTCAGGATTCTTGTTAGTGTGACCACACTGTATGAACATCATAGACTGAACTTAACACAAACCTAGATGGTATAACTTACTATATACCTAGGCTAGATACAGTATAGCCTAATGGTCCTAGGCCACAAGCCTGTGCAAGTATACTGTATTGAATAGTGTAAGTATTTGTAACACGATGTTTGCGTATCTGAGCATATCTAAACATAGAAAAGGTACAGTTAAAGTATGGTATAAAAGATTAAAAAATGGTATAGGGCACTTAGCATGAATGGAGTTTATAGATCTGGAAGTTGCTCTGGGTGAGTGGTGAGTGAATGAAGGCTAGGACATTAGTGTACACCACTGTAGACTTTATAAACAGTATACATTTTGGCTACACTAAATTTATAAGACATCATAAGATTGAGTCAAATACAAGAGAAAATTGTACAATCGAGAGATTCAGTAAACACGAGATGTGTGACGCTGCTCTTAGCTTAATACAGCATGCTGTTTTACATGCAAACTTTTTTATAAGTAGAATAAAATAATAAAAAGTATAGTACAGTAAGTTCATCAACCAGTAACATAATTGTTTATCATCGTTATCAAGTAGTATGTACTGTACATAATTATATGTGCTATACTTTTATATGACTGGCTGTATGTGTGTAAGATTGTTTCCACCACCCTTGCCACAAAAGTAAGTAATGGGTTGTGCTTGACATTTCTACATCTATGATGTCATTAGGCAATTGGAATTTTTCAGTTTCGTTATAATCTTGTGGGACCACCATTGTGTATGTGGTCCATTGCAGACTAAAACGTTGTTTTGTGATACATGACTGAAAAATCATTTATGTATATCTGTGTATTTATGTATGTGTGTGTATTTGGAAGAAACAATATTTCAAATATATGAATTTATTATTGTAAAAAATCATACTCAGTGAAAAAAACAAATGAGTATTTTTACCTAGTTGTTTCCAGTTTACATGTTAAATGAATATAATCTAATTAAATGAGCTAAAACTTAAAATATAATTTCAGTTAAGTCAGATGAAGTGACTTATTACAGGTATAAATTATTGAAAAATAATCTTTGTTCTTATTCAAAATAAATTCACCAAGTCATTATAATCACATTAACTGTTAAATAAAAGAATAAAATTGGATGAATTATTTTTAGGAAAATGCTAGTAGTATGCAGTGTTAAAATTTGGTTTTTCTGACCCCCACCCCACCCCACTTAAAGAATGAGCTTGCTCAGGGCCTCAAGAAAGATGGCCAAAGGTACAGGGCTGATACAGGGTAGGACAATCAAATTAAGTCAATTAGCTTTGGAGATGCAACTGTGAAGGTTAGAAAGCCTCAGGGGCAAAGATCCTGTGCAGGAAGAAGGCTGTGCATATAGAAAAAGCAGTCGAGTCCCAAAAAGGAGCACAGACAAAAGCTCTGGCAGCCTAAGTGATTGAGCAAGGGCCAAAAAGACAAAGAATATCTGGAGATTTTCTGGCCAAATAGTACCTTCGATACTTGAGATCCATGAGATTTTCACATTACAAATTCTTTTTGTCCTTGAGCCAGGGTTGAATTATAACTTTCTTGACCATAGGCACCTTTGACTTCTAGGTCTCCTTTGACCATTAGAGAGATAAAGATAGAAAGGAAGAGAGGGAAGGATAGGGAGGAAGGGAGAGGGAGGGAAGGAGACAGATAAAAAGATAGCTCAGGCTAGATTATATTTTTTTCTTGGTTTCACAAGAAATTAAAACATTTCTGTGGGCCCCTAGGGCCTGTGCCTCCTGTGCCCACTGGTGAAGTTGGCCATAACCTGAACTTCTTTGAGTGTGTTATGTCCCCTGTCCTCGTGTAATCCCTACCTAAGAAAATGATATTCCCTGCTGAGATTTCTAAAGGGCTCAGTTCAAAGATACATACGATCTGGAAAATTAGCATAAGTTTGGATCATCTTACATCATTACATTTTTAAGATAAAAAATAAAGATACTTCTGATTAAAGAGGTCTAGCTTTGAAAGATCCTAACCACTGATATCTATGCTGAATATTTAAAAAAAATATTTTGAATTGTTTCAAGAATAGCTAATTAAGAACAAGATAATGGCTTGCTCTTAATTCATATCAGATTTGAAGATTCATTTGATTTCATTTTTTAAATGGTTTAATCTTACAGAAAATTAAGTGAATATTTCATATTTACAAATGGTATCTTATGAATTTCTGAAAGTGAGCTTTTTTTTAGAGCTTGATTAATGTCAGTGTCTATTATCAATCTGTACCGAATGTCATTTTCCTGCTTAATAGCACTGAAGTCAGAAAAAAAAAAATCATTATACCTCACTCGTTGGCACTTACACTGGGGTTTTGATAAAAGAAAATGCATTTTGCATGCAGTCTTTTAGTAAGGATTTGTTTAAAATGTAGGTTGTTCTACTTTAAAGCTCAATGCTCTGGACATTTTGAACCTTTTGCTTCATTAACTACATTCATTCTAAAATACCTTTCAATTTAAACCAGGAGATAATTGTAATACCTTGAAGCAAATGAGATGTTATTGCAATAATTAAATCCAAAATGAGATGCAGATAGTACTTTAGACCTGCTGCTGCTTCAGCTAGTTAATAGCGAATAACATTTCCATTGGTCACACTGATTTCTTTCTTTTCTAGTCGAGATGGAGTACTGCATACTAATTGTATTCTAATGCATTTTACAAGAGGTAAAATGTGCATTAAGCTCTATCACACTATTTTAAATTAATTTAACTTTGCAAAAATTACAATAATTATATGACATGATGCTTTCATATCATACAAATATGCTTCCGATTTTAGAAAAACTTTTACATAACAATAAGATTACTTGAATACTAAGTGC
This sequence comes from Pteropus vampyrus, assembly GCF_000151845.1. Classification (NCBI taxonomy): domain Eukaryota; kingdom Metazoa; phylum Chordata; class Mammalia; order Chiroptera; family Pteropodidae; genus Pteropus; species Pteropus vampyrus. The sequence continues at coordinate 2,061,979 of NW_011888845.1, read as the reverse complement.
ATGTTTTCCACTAATGAATCTGTTGGTAGAAATAGGGGCCTTTTTATTAGCTCTCTCAAGCTTCAGAAACTTTCAATGTTTAAAATGTGCCTCAATATTTCAGCTGGAGGTACAGAGCCTGTTGACGTGGTAGGATGTGTGGATGACAGTATTAAGAGAAAGCAACTATTTTTTCCAAATAGTGATTTTTTGGAGAGGGGAGGGATATCATTTCCATCAAGAGCACAGCCCCTTTTTTAAAGTATTAAACTGGGATACATTATTTGTGTCAAATTAGATATGCAGAAGGAAGTTTCTGTTTATAGAAATATACTGTTTCACTTGAAGAACCATGTCCCGTTGATAGGTTTCTCTTTTGATAGCAATTATTCTGCTCTTTGATTTCTGAGAAGCTGAAAACCACTGTGTTCTTCCTGCCCCTCATTTTAGTCCGTGCCCATGTTGTTCCTTATTGCTTTACTCTTCCTTTTATTTTTTAAATTTTATTTACTTTTAAATAATAATAACTGATACATATTAATACTTATTGAACATTTACTAGATGCTGAATATTGTGCTTAATGCTTTGAAAGATTACTTGCACTTAATCCTCACAATAAACATATAAAATAGATATTCTTATTAGCTATATTTTATAGCAAAAAAAAAAAAAAGCTCTGGCAGTGGAGTAACTTATCTGATGTCCTACAGCTAGTTAGTGGACAGCAAGTTTGCACCTCAGTGGTCTAGCTCCAGAGCTCATGTTCTCAACTCCTCCATCATCAGGAGGTTGCAGGGGCTGTCGAGGGGAAACTGGGAGGAAAATATAATCAAAGTTGTAGGTATTGTTTTTTAAAAGTGTTCTGAATATAACCTTCAACCTATGCTCTTCTTAGAAGAATTAGGGAAACCTCATTCCCTGGAAGCCCCTTGCTTACCTGGATTACCTTTAAATATTTTAAATACTTTCACTCCAAAGATGGTGCTATGGGTTTCCATTTTCTTCTCCACTGGCTCACCATGCTCCATCTGTTCTCCAGCAACTTTTATTCAGGGTAGTTCTGTCTTCTGCTCCTACCCTTATTACTGATTTTTGTATTGAGTATGATATTTCTCAGTGACTAGTGCCATCTGTTATTTGGGTTTATCTGGCTCTACCCCTGTTTGCTTATATACTTTCACTGAGTGTTTAAAGAAGAACCAACTTCTATTTACTTCATCTATACTATTTTCATAATATTTCTAGTTTAAGGCGGAACCTTCTCTCCTGCCACAAGGAACTTGAAGGGGTGGACCAGAAACAGTACTGGTACACCTCCCTGGTCCCTGTAGGGTGCAGCTCTATTTACCTTACTCAAGGTGATTCTTTTGCAGAAACCACTCATGATTAAAGTCAATGATGGCTCCTACCTTAGTTTCAGAACCTTTGACTTGGGGATAACTATTAGCCCACTGTTTCCTATCATTTTCTCACCTTAGATTCAGCTGACTGGTCGACCTGGAAATTTTTTGAACTTCTAGAGGTATGCTTAGATCTAAATCTTCCTGAGGGCTTGTCTCTCATAATAGTTTTCTTTCGGGGACCCATTTTCATCCTCCTTCCCTTTCATTTCTTGAAATAGGTAAAAGCCTTTGGTGGAGAAAGTTAACTATTCTTGTTCCCATTGATCCCTTTCATCCCTCAAATGGCTATGAATTTAACCCCACTAAGGCTCCATATATATCTGTAAATTCTTTATTTTTCTACCCAGGCCAGATCTCTTCGTCCTCATGGAATGAGGGCAATTGATACTATCTTTATCTTTCCAGATCCCAGATCCACAACTCAAGACCTTATTTTTTTTCTCCTGCCAAAGGTGTGACCTGCTTATATTTCTCTCTCTGCTCTCCGCCCCTCCTACTATGACATTTTCTGTCTTGGACTCCTTTCTTCTTCAGAAAAATGCTGGTAAACTGTTCGTAATTTCTAATCCTTTTTTTTTCCAATTCAGTTCTCTAAAACAGCACATAAAATAATTTCTATTTTGCATGAGTTTTATGATAAGTTCATAGGAAAGCAAACATTTACGAATTAGCAAATAATGAGAATTATGGAAAATGCCAGTCCTCTGAAGGCTTAAATCAAAATGAAATGGGACCTAATTGTTCTTTTAAATATTCTCTGAGACTGTCCCCTTACTTTTTGCATGGGCGTGCCCCTGCCAGCCTCAGTTTTTATTTGGGGACGGAGCCAGCCCAGCAAAGCCAATGAGGTCGACTTGGCTGCTGGGTCAGCTGTTAGCTAGTCCCTTCCAGAGAGTGTTTTGCAGGCCCATTTCTCTTTTCATTCTCTGTAGCCACTCTGATTGATTAATGCACACTCATGGCTTCAATCACACCAACTTACATCTGTAGTTACTCATCACGTGACCCAGTGAAACAAGTTTCTTATCTTTAAGTAGGTAAACCTAATTAGCATGAAAACTTTTTGTGAACTAAGCATTGTGAAAATATTTTATTAATGAGGTAGGTTTGGAGAGGCTTTTTGGGGAAAATAATTTGCTGGGAAGCCATAGATTTAAATGTGACCATATCTTAAATGTTCTGTCTATTCTTGGCTTGAGATATACTGTGGAAAAAAGATAACTCTAGGATAAATATTCTTAAAAAACAAGAATTATAGCTCCAAAAAATAATGACTAGGGCAAAAAATATTAATAAATTTATTGACTTCCAAAGTGCACTAAAATTTTTATGAAGCAAGTTGAGCAGAGGCTTAATTTATCTGTGGAATATCATTATTTTACAACTTATCTAAGTTCACTGGAGATAAAAATTCTTTAATAAATAAAGAGACAGCAGGTTTTGGTGACTATGAATGAAAAGGCAAAGAACATAGCTATATTAGCAATTTTGTTCTTGATCTACACAGACATTTCAATAGCTACTATTTCAAATGCATTTTAAACTCATTTTTTTTTTTTGCATTTTAATAGCTTCGCTTCTAACACTAGAATGCAAATGTGAATTTTTGCCTCCAGCATATTTTATTCCTACCTTGTCAAAATCACTAGGAATCCACATTCTTATAATAGTACCCTGCACTTTTCAGAAATCAGGAGAAGAATATAGGGGTAAAAGTGAGAGGGTTTGAAAAAGACTTGTGAAAATGAGGACAAAGATAGACACAGATAAAAATATAGGCAGAAAGATTAGAAAAAAGGAGACACTAGAAAGAAGAATAACAGAAAAACATGAGGAAGTCCAGTAAAATATGACTTTGGATATTTAGACCAGTTGAATGCATTTTTGCTTTTTTTCATTTACTTAAATAATAAACATTTTCAACTCCTATCACTGTTATTTGGAACACCAAGTATGTTACAGTTAAGAGTACTTTTTGTTTGAAAGTAGCTTGCCAGCTTTAATTTTCAGAGTTCAAAGTTTTGATGTTTTTTTAAATAAATCTTATTGAATGCTAATGGTTTGATAAAGGATGAAATAATTTTTTTTTATAAATTAATTTTAGAACTTAACAGATTTTGGTCAATTTATTAAATTTGCTTAAATACCTCAGATATTTAAACACTGGCAGAAAATATTTTTTGTTTTTGTTTTGGGATTATTAAGCCTGCCTTGTACCAAAATAGCTGAAGGTTATACTTTGAATCAGCAGATATTTCTTACTTCTCAGCCTTTTCTTCCATTTCAAAATGGGGTTTATAGTCTAATTAGGGATAACATATGGTGAGAACAATAACAAAATGACACCTTAATGGAAACAAAAAGAGTTAGAAATAAATGGATTAGGCACTTTTCCACAGTTTTCAATTTTTGTGAGCAAGTCATTTAGAGAATGTCATTCTGAATCAGTCATAACCCTCACCATTTGTCTACTCGCTCCCACTGCAAACAGTATTCCTACCTCTTGTCTGGAAGATTCCAATATCCCCTTTCATTGGTATCCTGGAGTTGATGTTTTCTTAATTCTTAGGTATATTTCATATGATATTGTATAATAAACCATTCCCAGATTGAATACTAGAGCCAGTTTGTCCAGTAGGTGTTGATCACTGCTGTTTCCGCCTTTCTGTCTGTCTCTGTCTCTTTTTGCCTCTTTCTCTGCCTGTCTCTCTCTCTCTCTCTACTGCTTTCTGAATCAAATTGGAAAAATTTTAACTGTACCTTAACATTTTTATTTGCTTTGCCAACTTTACTTTGACTTTCATTTCCCATTGTGATTCTTCCATAGCCACTCTTCTTGTTAACTGTTTGCCTTCTTTTTACTTGGATGTTATAACCTCCCATCTAGTATCTTTTCTTCAGTTTGAACACTCCAGGGGTAACATAGAGAAACTACTTTCCTTTCAGTTATTCACATATCTCTCCGTCTCTAAATCCAAGTTAAAATTTTATTTTTATACCTAGAAAGTTGAAATTAATATCTTATCTCAGGATAAATTATTTATTTTATTAATGTTAGTAATGATAGATTTATTATAAAATTTATAGTTATTAATTAAAACATTTTATATTATACATTACATATATATTTAAAATATAAATATTTTATATAGAATGAACATTGTGAAGTAATTTCTATTCACTAGAAGGGCAATAAATACCTGCTAATATGTTTTAAAAGACCATTTTTTGGTTATAGAAAATATTAACACTTTGTACCTATGTTCTTATCTATAAAATGTAAAAAAAATCTGTAAATTGTTTGAGTACATTGGTGGTCTTAAAACTAATTTCTATAAACTAATTTCTGATATAGTCATTTGAATTTCGAAAAATAAATTGTTAATCACATATTATTTTCAAAATTTATTGAGCCTTTATTAGTGTAGTCTGTTGATAACGTATGCAACAGTTTTAATTCCAAGATACAAGAACATATCAGAGGAATTGTATCCAAAACAATAAGCAGATTTTCAATTATACTGAGCTTTTTGTCAGAAGATTATTTTACAAATGGTATTTTTCGTTCTCTTCAAGTAATATGGCACTCTTGTCAGTGTTTACAAAAGTGTTATCACCAGGTGATGCCAGTATGATGGCTGATGCACAGGTGTGCACTAACCACACCTAGGTTCATTTGTTTATTTTACCTAATAGACAATCTGGAAAATAATGATGAAAGATACTAACCAGGCAAGAAAACACAGCTTGATTGAATATTCTGTGTATCACAATACAATTGACATGTTGAAAAATGTTTTGAAGGTGTTTCAATTCAAAATATACATGTAATTAGGATAAAGGGGAAAATGGCTGAAGTTATAAAAATGGCAGGCTTGTGTGAGTATACATTTTACAGTTAGCATGTTTGATATATGGCATGCTATATATGACATTGTATGTATGGCATGTTTTAGAAATAACAATGAATTACTTCAGAGAGATGAGGAAATATAAAAACATCTTTTTTTTTTTTGGTCTTATAATGTCCCCTATCGCAATGTAGTTAATGTTTAAAAATATTACACTTTGGAATTAGATCCAAATTCTTTTCTTTTTCTTGATTCTTCCAGCTAAGTAATCCTTGGAAAGTAAGTTCTCAGAAATTGAGTATTCTCATCTATAAAATAAAGTTAATATGACCCGTGTCATAGTAGAGGTTGTAACAAGAATCAAATGAGTTAATGCATACAAAGTGTATTAGCAAAATGCATAAAGTGGCAATTATCTTGTTAATCATTATAATTTTGCATTAAATAATTGGTTTTTATGAGAAAATGTAAAAGACCTTGAGAATATTTCTTTCATGGCAAAGGGCAGTTAGTAGGGCAAAACTATAGTCTGATAAGAAAATAATTGGAAAGTAATAACGGTTCTAGTTCTATGCATTGAAATTGCATTAGATACTTAAATAGATTACAGAAAGTGTAATAGTTTCTATAAGCCTCTGGTTGGCTGTTCTGTAGATTCTTTAGCACACATCTGCTCTTTATTTTTATCCTGCTCTATGCGCCTTCTATGTGTAGGGGCTTGTGAAGAAGTTATTGATGTTTATCAAGCACCAGATCTTTTCACTTACTTTTCCTTGCTTGCTTTTCACAATAATATTTTCCAGTTGATAATATTAGATTCTTTAAATAAATGGACAGCTGAGGAATTGAAAAAGGTAGTAATGACTTTCCCACAGTCATGGGACTGACTAATAAATGATGCACCTGTACTGAATCCAAGGCTTTTCTCATTGCATATCCCCTTCTTCCACTGATCTTAATGCTATTTCAAAGATTGCTGATTGTCCATTCTTCCAAGCTTATAAAAGTAAGGGAAGAAGCTTTTTGGTAGATGCATGGACAGCTTGTGTACTCCACTTGGTGCTTTACATATGTCATGTTAAATTTCATCAGCATTCTATAAATCAGCCATTTAATTCCCATTGGTGTCCATTAGGACATTATTGAGTACAATTAACAGAAAATAACTGAACTTAAAATGGTCTAATGAAAAAAAAAGCTATTTTACACAACAATGCACACAAAAGTAAGAAGAAAAATGACTAATGGGTAAACAGTGTGCAAGATCAACTATTCTTTTATGGAATGTGTATGTTGATGTATATATCTGTGGAGGATGTTGACAGTTTGGGATTTAAACCTTTAGGTGCTAAGTATTTAGTTTATATAATCTCATCAGGATTGGTATTGCTTCGATTAAATAAAGACACTAAAGTTAAGCTAAGTCTAATGAGTTGTTCAGAGTTACATAAATCACATAAAATCTGGACATTCAAATTTAGGTTTTTCTGATTTTAGCATCTATGCTTTTTCAGTGACCACACCACCATTCTTTCATTAAAATGGTTTGAGAATATTTGGAGTTGTTCTGTTCATCTGCTTCAATTAAACTGTAGGGTAAATTTTTACTTGCTCATTTTCTTTGAATATCTGTGTTTATAAGGACTATATGTGTAAAAGTACAATCTAGTTGAGTAGATTTGAAATACTATCATCCTTCTTGATCCATTGCAACTTAGTATGTCCATGTTCATAAAAGAACCCTGAAGATTTAAAAACTTTCCTAAAGTTGTAGACCCATGTTTTATGGGTCCTGTATTACAGATTGTATTTTCCTTATTTATTTGTACATGTTAAAATGTGTGTCACAGCTTGGTTTTGGTTTCTTTCCTAGAATTTTAATGGAGCCAACTCATACCAGCTTGCAGAACCAGAATTTCTTGCTAACTTCACAGTCATTGACATCACATTGGTCGTTTGAAATCGCCTATGCTAGGAGTATTTATATCACAGAAATTGGCAAACACTACAAATCAGAGCTTCCTCCTTCTATTCTTGCCCACCTCCTACTTTCTGCTGCCCCAGAAGAACCAGTTGTTAAACTTTTTCAGACTCATCGCTGCTTTTAACTTTTTTGCTAGGATGTCTGCTGAAGTATTTGGGAGGTTTGTGAAGAATCTACATCTAAGCAAAGTAATTTACCCTCCTGTACCCTAGAGATAAGCTCTGAGTTTTGGAAATGATTTACTTTCTCTGAGCTGTAAACTTAAAATTCAAATATTTTTCTTTATTGTAGGATTAATTTTCTCATGTTCATTTCCATGAAGAGACATTGTGATAGAGCTGGCTTTCTTCATTTTTCACTTAAGTGCTTATTTTCTACATGGGATATTCAGCAGTTTTCAAGTTCTACGCAAGAATGTTTTCTCTGAAAGGGCTCTCTTTTTCAAAAAAGTGCTACTATATTTTTAACATATTTATAAATAAATTGCTTCAATTTGCCTTGAACAAACTTTCAATAAAGGACAATATTTAAGGGAAATTTTTACTTCTGCCATATCAACAGTTTTAAATGTTAAGTATGCACAGCTCTTAAGAAGATCCTATAGCAGTAGATCTATACAAAATTCACAGCATTTTCTAATTCCAAATTTAGAGTCCCAGTTTTAGATGCTAATATATCCAATTAAAATTACATTCAATAAAATCTTGGCATTAAAAGATGATACAGTTTGGAATGCTATATCGTAACAACTTCTAGTCTACAAATATCTTAGATATTCACAATGATGAAAATAAAAGTTATAGAGTTTTCCTGAATAGATGAAATAAAAAAAAAAAGAATTTTAGTGTAAATAAGTGCAAGGTAATGCTTTTAAGGAAAAGTGATTCTGCCTGTAAGTCACTTGGGTCCAATAGAGCTCATATACTGAGAAGGGCTGGAAGCATCCAGTTTTGTTTTGTTTTAGAATGGACTGCTATTGATTAGAGACATCTTCACATCACAGGCTATATTTAATGAGGATATAAAAATTAACCAAAATATTTTCTTGTAATTTTGTGAATTAATAAAGCCATAGTATCTGTCTGCCTTGTTATGTAAGCTTCATTGTGTCTCAAGAAAGAAATATGGAGAAATTCCATTGGGAAGATGATTTGATCAAGAAAATATGAGGCAAGGGATATGAGTGAGAATAATTATAAAGAATTATATATTTCATTCCAGAAAACTGAGGCCTGGAAAAAAGAATAACTAAAGTATAAAAATTCATCAGTAGAATGATATGGTGTACACAGGCTCATTTAGTGAACTGAAATAAGTTAGAATGAGAAGGAACTTCTTGAAATCCCTTTAAACAGTAAAAAATAAATTTGGAAACAAACTTACTTAAAGAGAAGATAAAAGCTAATAACAGTCTTTATAATAATTCTAATATTGTTCAGCTTATTTTAATTGTTAAAACTCTTCAATCTGTCTTAAATGATTAAGGGAACATTTAGAGATGTTTTATATAGCCGTATGTGTCAGTGCCTCAGAGTCACAATGCTTGCTCAAAATGGAGATTTCTATGTGATACTACAAATCTTCTAAATTGGAATTTATGGTGGTTGGAGCCCACAACTCTAAATTTTAACAAACACCAGAGATGATACAGCTGAGCCATGGACCACTTAGAGAAATCCTGCTTTCTGCTGATGTTGAGAAAGAACATCCTCGTATATTTTTAGAAAGCATGATCACCTTCTGCTAATATATGTTCTGGTGCCTCTGTCAGCTCTAGTTACAGTGATCTACCACCAACTCATTGAACAAGTCCTGTGCTGTTAAGCCTTTTGTCTTTTCTCAAGTTGTTCCTTCTTACTGAAATTCTCTTCTCTTTGTATTTACTTATTGAGGCCAAATTCATCTTTCAAGACTCATATCTCCCCTCCTCTGGGACATCTCCCTCAATTCACTCAGTCCAAATCTCTCTCTCAACCCTGTGTTTTCCTAAGACATTGAACATATGATAGTGTTTATTACAGTGCATCTTGCATCAGTATAGAGTTCTTTACTTATTATGTAAGTGCTTATCTATTGACTTGAGCAGGGATTGGCAAATTATGGTCTGTAGGAAAAATCTAGCCCACTGCCTGTTTCAAAAACAATGTTTTATTGGAACACAGCCCTGTCCATTTGATTACACATTGTTTAAGACTGCTGTGCACTGTCACAGCAGAGGTGAATAGTGGTGACAGGGACGAATGATCCTCACAGCCTAAGATATTTGCCATCTGCTTCTTTCGACTTTGCCAACCCCTGAGCTAGAATGTGTACTGTATCGTATACTAATTATGTATTAGTGTTTAATAGAATATTTGTAGAGATTTGGTATTCTGTAAGTTATACAGAATGGTGAAAGAATGAAAAGATAGTTGTGAAATATGATTATCATGCCAGTAAAGGAAACATAAACTCTCTTCCATTCCTGCCTTAGTTTGGTTTTGAGTCCCTGTCCTTGATGTTATTCAGTGCTCCAGCAGAAATTCCCGATGGGAAGTGTTCTCTATCTATGTTGTTCAATGTATGGGCGACTCAGACCAAGTGGCACTTGAGCACCTGACATGTGACTAGTGCAACCCAATAACTGAATTTTAATTTAATTGAAATTAATATAAAATTAATTAAAAATATAGCCAGTAGATACTATATTGGACAATGTGGGTTGAGGAAAAAATAGATTTATAAGTAATTCTACCTAAACACAAATAGCATGCAATGAGAGTGAGATGGAGAGAAAAATTAATTTAGTAAAAATCTCTAAGATAACTCTGATATATCTGTTTTGTTAATAGCTGTGTCCTAGAAAGATATATGACCCCTAGTTGTATTTTTGTTAAGTACTCTAACATTTGGATGTAAAAAATTAGAAACCAATTTCAAAAGGTAGACTAAAATTCTTGTAGATATAAGCTCTTTCCTTACATTTTCATTTTTTAAATTGTCTTTCGGCATGTGCATTGATGAACTAGCATCTTTGCAAAGACTAAATGGTGCCAAGATGAAAGTGAAAGAAGGAAATTAGAAATGCCTAAAGATTTACACATAAATTCTACATGTGAGTTCATGTGTGCATGGAGTAAGGATAAGGGACAGAGAAGAAAAATGAGGAAGAGACTGGCTGTAGACTTTGGATACATTATCATTGGTAGTGAAGAAATGGAATGCTTTCATGTTTTCTCCGCTTATTTGTGTAGTTATGACTTCACTCATTTTTACTGAACTTTATTAAACTTCCTTATGCACATGAACACATTTGATAAGAATCTTATGGCTATGGAAAAGTACAAATTCAAGGAGTTGATTGTAAATTGATATTTTTAAACCTGCTTTGAGGCAGAGAATAGAGGCCAATCTAGCATATGAGCTGGAGTAGGGTGAAAGAGAAGTTGTTTTTGATGTTACCTTGCAGAGTATGGAGAACAATAAAACACTCATTGAATATTTTCTTTCACTGAGTTGGTAGAATTGTCCTGTCAACCAGTGTAGAACAAGCTCAGATTAGCAAGATAATATTTTCTTTGTAGTAATCATTTTCATTTCTTAAGTAGTCACTTTAATATGGTGTTCTAGCTTTCTGAGAGTTTCTTGCTCTTCAAAATGGGTGAGGCATCCACTTATATTATCACCTCCATCTTAGTATGATATCTATAGATATTGGTGTATCTATATAAATATAGATATTATATATAGAGGGATATCTCCAGATATCTCTCTATATCATTTGATATATACATATAAATAAATGTATATACTTAGTATAAAATATTTATGTATGTATTTAAAATAAAGTGTCTGGTCTACTGTAAATTGCCTAATAGGGCAGAGGAAGGGAAAGAAATATTTTAAATTAACCTATGTGCCCCAAGAGGTGGCAACTCTTTATATTAGGTGAATTCTTTTTCACTGTGAAGATCTTTTAAGTGCAGGAGAGGAGAATAAGACTACTTGAATAAGTTTTTAGGAATGTAGATTAAGCATCTTTTTAATGTATGATATTTAATTTATTAATGTAACTACAAAATATAATTTCATTAAATATTTTTTTCTGCACTCACATTTTATGAAATAATTTTCTTCATTTTTTATATGCATTTTATATAGAGCTGTGTCTGTATCATCACAAGGGTTATTTTTTGAGGTATATAATGCAGCTTTGCAATATCATCACTTCCTACCAAATATTTGCAATACATCCTTCTTTGAATCTACATATGATTCTGTTCTAATACTGGGAAGATTTAAAACATTGATCCTGATGTATATGTTCATAGGTGCCATAAGATATTATTGTTATTTAAAAGGTAAGGTTATAACTGCCATGAGTAATGAATTAATTAGCATTAAATTTCTTTTCCTCCTTATTTAACTGAATCCATCAGGTTACTTCTGTACCCAAACCATAATTGCTTGAGGTCATTTTAGGCTGATGTATGCTCCAAAATAGCATTTTATTTTGAAAAATAATGTTATTAGCATTTTTCCCATAATATGAGACACTGTGTGAAGACTCAAATATAAATCAACTCTTTCTTTACTAAGGAATAATTTTAGGAAATGACCCCATCTTATCTATATTTAGTTAGTACATGTGGTGATATTCATTTAGAAATGAGACCAAGAAAACAAGCAAACAAACAAAAAGACAAGGAAGAAAAATCTTATTTGTGTGTAGCAAAAGTCCTTGAGGATATGGTGCTCTCTGGAGGGCCTCCCTGGGGTCTCTTGGGGGTTTGATATGGTGGCATTTGTTTGGTGAGTTTTTACCTGTGGACAGGACTGTACTCAAACAGTGTTTACAGTTATTAAACATTCTATCATATAACCAGCTTCTGTTCTGATTTTTATGCTCAGCTAGTGAACTTCTGATAATTTGGCTTCTCACGTAGTTTGCTTACAAAAAGACAATGTGAAGATGTAACTTTGAAAAAGATAATATGCTATATGTAAGCAGTCTTAAGATTGGTTAGAACCCTTGTTTGCCTCTATGACTTTCTTTTTTTGTCTATTTTTTCTAGCTTGAACAACTCTCTTTTAACTGCCATCTTCATATGTTAATACATTCAGTGAAGTTATAGCTAAGGTCTGCCAATCTGTGAGACATCTGACCCCGCTGAGATGACTTTTATAACTTCTGTCTTATCTGCTAGGTGATGGTTTGACAGTTTAACACCCAGAGGGCAGAGTTATTTCCCGCTTGCACAAGGAGTCTGTAATCCTTGAAGAGGAATGATTGTAATTTGTGTTCTCCCTCTTTTAAAAAAAATGTACAGTTTACCTAACCATAGGGAGTCAAAGGCTGTTTGTTTTGTAAGTTTTTTCAGGAGTGGAAAGAGTTAATCTTCTTCTATCAGTACTTATGGACTGGATATAACTTGGGGCTAAGGCATATGTATGGAAGGATTGTTGAGATAGTTTTAAATATTAGCATTTACTAATTTTTTCAGGAACTGTTTGTTGAATACCTATTATTTGCCAGATAAGGTGTCATATGATGACTATATAAAGATGTATAAGCTAAATTACTTACCATCTAAAGCAGTAGTTCTTAACTGGAGATTATTTCCCCACCTAGGGCACATTCGGCAATGTTTGGAGACACGTTTGGGTGTCACACCTGGAGGAATCTCCTACCTCTAGTGTCATCTAGTGCCAGTTAGGGATGTTGCTAAACATTCTACAATGCACGAGACAGCCTTCCACGTCAAAAAAAAAAAAAATATTCAACTCAATAATATCAAGGCTGAGAAAGCTTGACTTAGATGTTAAACAAATGTCAATATATATTTGCATGACATGGTAGGCTCTCTCTATATATGAAGTATGTATGTAGTACTAATATGGAACAGCCCAGTGGAAATTTTGGTCTTGGCAAGTACTTTCAAGAATCAGTTGGATGTCATATGGAAGTCCAAGTTCTATACATTAATTTATTTTAGCCTTCATTGCACAGATTCCAAATTCCTGACTAGACAGATTTTAACTGCAATATGGAGAATATGAAATTAAATTAGATGTTCAGTGAACTTCTATTGACTTTTGGGAATGGTCAAAATATAGGTCAACTACAGGTCAGTTCTCTAAATCTCAATAATTTATTGTCCTAGGAAGGAAGTATTTAATTTAATTACGGTGAAACAAGCTTTTCTACTTTCTGGATACTAACAACATCTTTGAAGCACGCGCGCGCGCACACACACACACACACACACACACACACACAAACTCACACAAACATTTATATTAGAAGTAAGCAAAAGTAAATAAATAAATAACCATAAAATTTTAATCTGAACTCTTACATATCAAAATAAGAAAATTGTTTACTAACTTTGTGTGTCACATTGTTTTCTGGATTTATGATTTGGGCATATCTAGGCTAGCACATATAAACATACAAGCACAAATAAACAAAAGTGAATTGTCTGTAAAAACTCATATTTCTTGATGAATTCTTATGAAGAGCCCTTCTCATTCTCCACTATTTCTTTAACTTTTGTCATTGGTAAAAATTCTATGTATAAGAACCATTTAATAAATTCATCATGAAAATGCTTAAGCCGTTTGTTAGTACTAGGACTGTAAAAGAGAGCAAGACATGGTCTGTGCGCTTGACAGAAATAAAATGTTACAAACATTATAAGAAAGGAACGCATACAGCCACCATATCAACCAGAATTTCTAATGCTTTCTTAATATTTAATAATCTGTTTAATAATAGTTTTCATGAATATATTTACATTTGTTGGACCTCAGGCTGTGCTACTGGGAGCTGGAGAATTGTGTGTCAATCACCTTGGGAATCATAAGAAAGCTACATAGATTAGAAAAGAGTTGGTATATTCTAAACAAAATGGCTGTGACATTTAAAGGTATTTGTAATATAAACATGCAGCACAAATTTCATAAAGAGAAAACCTTTGTCCCTCCACCAGTTTGTTGGAGGAGCAGCAGGAGACAAAAATGGGGGTTCAGTCTAGAATTTGAAGGATATTATAGGATATATTTAGAATTTTAGGATTTATACAATATGCAATTTAGATTCCTAAACTTTTAAGGCAGTGGGAATGATATCAGATTTTTGTTTTAGATATAATATAGTAGTTCAATTGATGGTTTAGATAGAAGGAAAACAAATTATTAGGAAGCTATTGTAGTAGTCCATATGCCAAATATATGAACTAAGCCAGATGATATTACCCAGAAGCGGGCTTTTTTTCAACAATATTTTCACCACAAATTGAAAGGAATTGCTGACCAATTAGATGTCAGAATTAAGAAAAAACAAGAACTTGAAAATGATGCCTTGGTTTTACCTTGGGTGACATGGAGAATGCAGATTAAAGAACTGTTTTGAGATTAAAAGTGGTTTTTAGTTGCTTGGGCAACATTTAAGGGGCAGTTGAGAAGACTAATCTGATCTCAGGAGAGAGGATAAAGTAGGAGATTAGGATTTAAAAGTCATTAGCAACTGCAGATGGGAGCCAGGTTCTGAGAAGGGAAGAGTCTGCACTAGCACAGAGCATAGAGTGAAAAGTGGACATGTTTGACAGAAGTTTAAGGGGAGGGTTGAGGAAAAATAACCAAGAGTCTGAAAGTAAATTAAATTAATCAGAGAAATATAGATTCCAGGAAAGTGTTGTCATAGTAATCGAGATGGAAATAGAGGAAGGCTGGAGGATGAAAGCTATTTGCAAATTTTGCAGAAAGTCCATGAAAGACTGTGAAAGAGGCCTGTGAATTTAGCAACTGAGAGGCCTGTGAATTTAGCAACTAAGAAGCTATTGAAGCTACTGAGTATGAATTTTTCCAAAACATTTGTGGATGAAAGCCAGATTGTTGGGTTAGGACGAGTATTGGAGTGTTGCTTTTTATTTATATTAGTTCTAGTGAAGATTACTTGTCAAACTTTATATGCCGGAATGTTTTCTTCCATGATTTGTTATCATCTGAATGAATTTTTTCATTCAGAGGTAAATATACTCATAAAAATAAAAGAGGGGTACAGAAAAGAACTTTAAAGATTATCTTATCTACCTACTCAATTTAGAGAGAAGGAAATTAGAATAAAAAAGGTTAAGTGTCTTGCCCAATAGGTGCACACAGTCAGTTGCAAAACCAAATCTAGAATTGATCTCCTGATTCCTGGTCTGGTACATTATTCATTACTCTGTGAACAGAAAGATAGAGGTCATTTTATGCAGAGAAAAACAAATGAGCTGTGTCATTGCAGAAATGTTCTGCATGGTTTGCTGCCATCTGTCTTAAAGCTCAATCTGGACTCTCAGGAATTGAGACTGTTGAGCTGCATTTATATGGACCATGTGGACAGACAGGGCAAGGGAAATCTTTTATTTGGAGAGTTTGGTTATTTCCAAATATGGAATATTGGAGATACAAAATATTTTTGACAAAATTAAGGGTCTAGAGCTGTGGAATTTTTGAGGACTGACTTGATTTCCTGTTTTGTGAGATTCTGGACATTGTCTTGGTAGACCTGCTGTATTTTATATATGTTAAAATGCAATTGGAATAACATTATAAACATTGCTTTTAGAGGGAGAAAATAATAAAGCAGACAGAGCACTGGGATGGAAGTCAGGTAACCTGGGTTCTCATTCCAAGTGTGATACTTTATGCCATTGAACATTTCACGCTCTTTGGGCCTCAGTTTCTTTACTTGACTAGTTCAGAGTTTGAAACTGGAGGTCTTTTGAAGTCGCTTGAAGACTTGTTTGATCAAGCCCACATGGCTTTTGGAATTTTAATATCTTCAACTAGAAATGATTTTCCCAGGGTACCTTAAGTCCTCATGTCATATATCCACATAATGGCCCCAGTAAGTATTTGGGCTTGCAAGCTCTGATGTCTAGTTCCTTTTCAGTCTCGACATTCAGTGATTCTACAGTAGAGGGATTCAGAGTTAGTAGCTCTCGGTTGCAAACTTTTTAAAGTATTGATTAACTGTGTTGAAACCGTCAAAGCAAATATAATGAAACTACATCTGCCATAAAAACCAAATGTAAACCCAGAACTGTTTTCCAGGCTCATTATTTGTTTGCCCAAAATAACATAGTTGCAAAACTCCTTGAAAACTAATTTAAAACTGGATATTAAGAATTATTTAGGTTAAAGAAACATATATCATTGAGTATAATTAAGGTAATTTAAAGATTATCAGAAGAATGGCACCAAGATATGATCAATAGGTCGTTCTTCCTTGGTCGATTGTTTTTAAACAGCTTTACCAAATCCCTTTCAATATTATTCCGCAAATTTCAGGGGAAAAGCAAGGGATGCATACACAGAAGTCTATGGTGGTGCATTGTAATTTAACTCCTTTTTTTTTCAAAAGCCACATTTTACACTGACATGTTTGTTATTATAAAAGAGTTGCTGTAATTTTATATTTCCTTTTTCTGGGACTTTCTCAATTTAATTTTAAAGGGCTCAGATAATTTGTCTTACATAGGGAACATTGGGGCTTTGTATTCTATAGGCATTCCTTAGATATCCAAATGTCACATGAAAAACTAGAAAACTGACGCTAGAAATTATTTGTATGTCTTCACCTAAGTGTACTGCATTCCACCAGCTGACAGCAAGTCTTTCTTAGTGATAGAATGGTTCTCATCTCAATCAGACGACAAAAACAGTTCTCCAGAGCAGCTGAACTTCCTTCACAAACAAGACCGTTGAACTTTTAATAGTTTCTGAAAATGAAATAATTAGGCATTTATTTGTCAGAAGCTTAATATAAATTTCTTTTGTTTGATTTTATCTGGGCCTTTTTATTGAATTTTACTTGATTTGATTTTTCTGACTCTTCTATGAGAATGGCTTTTTGCTTGTAAGTTTCACTCAGATTGACATTTTGATGGTTTAACACATTAATAAAATTCCTAGAAGATGACTGTGTTCTTTGAAAAGTAAAATATTGACAGAGTACACTAAAAGGACATTTTAAAGTAAGTTTTGATTTCCTTCAAAGCTGGATAACATGTTTGCTGCTGTTTGGTAGCTCCCTAAGCCATACTTCTCACTATATGTCCAGATGATATTTGACAGCGTTACAGTACATCTTTCTGTATCTAGATTTATGTATGTAAATTAAGTTCTTGGCAGTCTGTGAATACAACCAAACCCTCATCTCTCAGTCTGGTAATATGAACTGAAAAACAAATAAACAAATGAAAAAAACTTTCTGAAATCATGAAGAAATCTTTTTCACAGGCATTGAATCTTCCAGACCACACAAGAATCTATTTTACTTTTTCTTTTATTTTACAAAGTATTTTTTTTACAAAACCCACAAAAGCATGCATATAAACACTTTCATAGCACTATGTGCCAGGCAGTCTTCTACATTATATATATATATACACAGACACAGACACACACACACACACACACACACACACACACACACACACACACACATTCATTTTATTTGTTCCAGATAACATCCTTGTGACATAGGGACTATCGTTAGCTCTGTTTTACAGATGAGAAGATTGAGGTACAAGGTCACACCACCAGCAAGAAGAGGCAGAGCCAGGGTTCAACAAAACAGCCAGTGTTCCTAAACTTAACCGATAAGCAGTGCTGTGCAGCTCTGATATAAATAGGCAAAATATATGATGTAGGAGTGTCGTTCCCAACAACCAATATATTTATCGGAAGTTCTTACTCAAGTCAGAATTCTGCAGTGTACTATTTTTTTTTCATTAAGAGACATACATAAACCTTTTTCCTTTCCACTAGTGAGTAAGAAGCCAAGCTAAGCTACTCTGATGTAGACAAAGATTTTAGAGAATATAAGGATAAAATAATCTAAACATTAAACTAGTAAGTAAATTTAGAAAATTTTTGCATTGTAATCAGTTAAACAAAAAAAGGCAGCATTAACAGTGTAGTATTAGTCTACCTACAGTATGCTTGTTCCTCTGCTCTATTGCCCTGCCCTGGGCCATGCTCTTGGATGGCAGAGCTGCCATGAAAGCACTCCTTCTTAGCTTTGTTGATGTTTTTATGCTAAATCAAGAGATCGGTACCCAAGCATCCTTGGATAACTAATCAGAAAAATATAAAGTCCCGCTGGAAAGTGTAATCTTGGACTTAAAATCTTTTCTAAATGCTCGATTAGTTGTAAAAATCAATATCTACATGTGGAAAAGCTTCTATTATTTATTGTAAGACTTTGTTTTTCTTAATACCTTTACTAACCTTGATTATACTAAGGAAATGATATGCTGTCTGATCTCTCATTCAAATAAACAAAATCTTAGAGTGCCCTACCTCATGCTAGAGAGCATGACGAACACCGTGGATAAAAGGCCAGGGCAGGAAGGTTCCAAATAACCAGTACGCAGCAGAAGCTAGAGGGATATCTTTGGCTCCTGTAGACCCATAGCCTGAATTTTGTATGGGGTTCTTATGCTCCACGGTAGGCAGTTAAGGGCATTGAGCCAGGTTGGGGTCATATAAGAAACCCTGAGAATCTCTTTCCCATACTAACTACTTAAAGAATCAGAGCCAAAGTTTCAATTATTGTTGTGTGGCTGCTGCAATTACTGTTGCTATTATGGTGGCACTTTTCAGAACAGTTAAAATCAGTGCTGTGCTGAAAGAAGCATAGTCAGATAATGGCTTTTCTTCTTGCTTTATTGATTCTCCATTTACAAATACACATTTTATTTTCTATATTCTTACAGTATGGATCCTACTTCAAGAAGCCAAAAATCTATTGTGCCAAGTTATAAACTTGTAAAGCAGTCTTCTCAGCTCTGAGAATACAAAGATGAATAAGAAACCATCTTTGCTTTAGAGAAATTTATAACCTAGCAGCAAAAGGATGCTTGAAAAATACAATTGTTATTTAGAAATAAGGCTGCATTCTATTCCTTTTGTTTACTTGTCTGTTTTTATGATTAAATTTTGAAATATTGGAAAATAGGGCCAATGTCTTATTCATCTTTATATATCCAGTTCTTGGTACAATGCCTGACACAAAAGTCTTTCTAAAACTGAATCAAGTTACTATCTAAATTCTTATATTAAATGCACAGTAAATTTATATTTAAAATTTTAGATTTTTAGCCATAAACAATCATGTGACCTTGCATAAGTCATTTCCTTTTTCTAAATTTCTAGAACTATCTATCATAAGAGGTCGATGAAGTATCACAAGAGAATGAAAATAATCTTGTAAGAGGAGTAACCTTTTATTCATGTGTAAATTTCTGCAGTGCTATACAGAATCTAAACACCATGATGTTTTTTGCCTTTAAAAAATTGCGTTTTAAGTTGGAATTATGACACACACCCAGCAAACATTTAATATACATGATGACTCAGGTACTGTGGAGCCAGAAGAGAGAATTAGAAAATATGGACACATAAATATTGAAATGATTCACATGGAGGAAATTCACACCTAATTGACTCTTGGCTATTTAAGGATTGTGAATTACAGAGTTTAGTTTTTTGCTTTTGGTCATTGTTGGACTTACTCTTCTAGCTGGTGAGCAGAAAAGAAGGAGGTAAAACTTGATAGTCAATTTCATAATTTTTAATAAATTATAAAGAGAAGTAGTAGAGGAAGATATTAAAGCTAATGGTTTAAATTAGTCTTTTTAGTTATATTTATGCATGAATGTCCTTGTTTTCAATTAGTCATAAATCTGAAGGTAACTTTTATTTCAGATGTTAATCTACAGATTGAGACAGTACATATTCCCCAAGAACTGCTCCTCGCTTTAAAATCAATCATAGGCCTCAGGGTTATGCTCAGAAAGAAGAAAAAAAATCTTAATTATTCAGAAAGGCAAGAAAGAATTTCTTTAAAAGGAAAACAAGAAGGAGTTAATGGTTTTTTCTGAACTACAGCCACACAACAAATAAGTCAAATGTGTTGTTTGAGCAAGTTTTAAGAAACTATAGGAAAGAAATACAAAAGATATATGTCCTTTCTCCCAATTCTGCTGAAGATGAAAGAGACGAGAATAATAATGACAGTAAGATAGATATATAAATGACTATTTGGTCAATAATCTCATCTATAATCTTTCTTTTCTTTCAAAAGAGTGTTTTTTAATAGGTATCTTAATCCTTATGTTACCTATTCAGTACAAGTTAATTATATATTGTAATTTTTTTCAAAAAAACCCTTAACTCCACTTGCACTTGACTTAAATTATTTCTGTTTGAGTCTTTTACAAGGAATATGCATTATGCTTTGATGCAATAACAAACTATAACATAATTATACTTCAATGCTTAACGTAAGCCGCATTTCAAGATGTCAAGACACATGTAGACCAATCACACAAAGAGGGCTATAGAAAAAAACAAAAGCCTAAAATTTCAAACTATACCATTAGAAGATGACCTACAATGCTGATATTTTTATTAAAAAGCTTCAAATTTAGAATAATAAATGTTTAAAACATGATATCTTTCAAATAAATGTTTTACACTTTCTAATAATTATATCACTAATGTTCAAACTCATAATTTTTATACACATTTTGAATTACTCAGGTTTTAGTCACAAGCAAAGTTTGTAACATATACTGACTTATGACTACACCAAATTATATTTATAGTAAAACAATGAATCGCATTAGTTACTTTTACAATGTAAAATTTTATTTCAAGGATGACAAGGAAATGAAATATATTTAGATATTACTAATTTATAGATATATGGATCACATTATCACTATGTACAAAAATTGATCACTGTTTATAAAAGTAAGAGACTTGCATAAATTAAATGACATTTTTTAACAACTATGTATGTGCGTATATATATACACACAGCATGCACATACACACAGAATGCACACACACACATGCACAGACACACAGCTGTTCAATGATTTCAAGTTGTTTTTCTAAGACTATTGTTTAACGGGGTGAAAAACATTCAGTAGTACCTTGGGTATATTTATGTCTACTCATGAACATAATTTTTATTAATCAGTTTAATTTTATTATTCCTTATAATAGTGAAATAATTACTTATTAAATAATTGTTCATTTAGAAACATTTGCTAGTCTTAAAATTTTATTCAATGTAATTATTTTAACACATTTTAATATTGAACTGTTTTTAAAAGAAAGTTGTTTTTAGTTAAAAAAAAAGCTATAACAATTTGAAATTCAGAAATGAATAAAGAAGATACAAACCCATGCTCTCACGTCATATGACCTTTGCTAAAACTGTGTGGTTCTGGAGACATGGTAAGTAACGTGAGGACTGAGAAGAGTTCTGAGGAACTGGAAAAGAAGAAGTTCAGTATGACTACGTAGAGCGTTCCACCGGGGGCGGGAGGGAGCAGGAGTGATGTTGAAGCATCAGAGATCTGTGTGTGAAGTGAAAGAGCCACTCTCATGGTGTTTTAGAATCTTTGTGAAACCTGGGCCTCCCACCAGATTTGGAATTATATGGTCTGTGATGAATCCTAGGCAAGGGCATTATTTAAAAGCTCCCAAATATGTTTAAGTGGAATCAAGGTTAAGAAAAATTATTCATAGTTTTCAAACTTTGGAGAGCATCAGAATCATATGAAAGGCTTATTAAAGCACAGGTTATCAGACCCTGACAAGTTGGGCTGGGGCTGGACAAAATTTTGTATTTCTGATATCTCCAGTGATGATGATGCTATTGGTCTGGGACCTCACTCTGAGAACCATCTATTCAGTAATTAGAGTACTCTCTCAAATTCTTTATGGAAGAAGGTGGTATCATAAATTAATATATAATCACACAAATTTGAAAAGGAAATAAAGTTAATAGAAATATTTCATAGTAGAAAATAGTTAAGGAAAAGCTTACGGTATGAAGAAGTTTCTCATGAGACTTGAGGGAGAAGGCACTATTAATGTTACCATACATCAGAGGAATGCAGAATATGAGTGGGACGGAGCAAAGACATCTTTTCTCTCTTCCCCCAGGCAAAGCGATTTTAAATATTTCATTTTCCCATCTTTCCTTTCTGAGCACTGCAAACCTGCAGATTATCTTCTGTCATGGTCTCACTACCTATTCATAGGTAGGCATGCACGTGGAAAAATTAGCATGCTTTCCGTTTTTTGACTGGAATTTATCCATTCTGGGTATATCCTTTGGCAAAAGTCATACTTAGTGGTGTTTTAACTGATCAAGAAGAACAAAGAAGTTAATGATATGGAGTTCTGTGGTTTTTGAAGACTCAGAGGGTCAAGGATCAAAGCCTTCTGGTGAGTGTTAGGGAGTTCTGACTTTAATCATAATAATGTTGGGCATGTGTGGAATGAGAAAACACAAGAGAACATTGTATTTGATGTCATGAAACTTTGAAAGGGCCATTTATATGGATATTTAAAATATATCCAGGGTGATGCTGATGTAGAAAAAAAAAAGTGATGCTGTAGGAACATTGAGAAATGTCCTGAATAGTGAAGGATGGTAATGAAAATGGGTAGAGGTGGATATAAACAGAAGACAAGGACATTCAAAGAGAAGGAGGCTACTAGGCAATCTAGCTAGACATATTTATCACCTAGATATAATGAGAAAGAATGAGAATGCTATATTCTCTTTTATCAAAACACTTGGAAGAATGGTCAACTCTTCAACATGAAAGAGTCTGTAGGAATGTGGTATGGGAAGAGAGGAAATCCAGATTTTAATTTAGATTAGATCTGTTTAAGAAAAATTTGGAGGTCATTTTATCAGGCCACCTGAATAGCTTCCTCCTTTTTACCCTATTGATAAGAGTCTAATCTGGGCTTCTGCTAGAAAATTCAGTACTTTAATGAGTAAAGTGAAGTGATAAATATATAGAGATCATACAGGTCAATACTACTTATGAAAATGACTAATACTGCTACAAGATTCAAGAAAAATTTCAAAAATTTATGATATATTACAACGCTGACCATATCATCCTAATTTAACATCCTCAGTTTCCTGCTGCAAACAAGAAGTAAACATAGAAAAATAAATCTTTTATCTTCAACCGCATCTTGTTCAATTCCCAACCTTGTTCACTATTCTATACTAAGCTATCTGGGACTCATTTCAGTTACAAAGAATTCATCTAGATCTTTCCTGTCTCATGATCTCTGTTGTTCTATTTGCCTTGAATACTACCCATTTCACTTCTCTTTCAAATCCTCTCCGTAAGCTCCAAGGCCATCTCCTTTATAACACTCAGTATACCTGTGATTATTTCCTCAGTATTTTTTCCCCTTCCAGCCTGCTATCTCCAAGAAACAATTTAGTCTACCCAATTCACTCCTAATCATGGCATGTTTAGTGTATACATAGCATGTGATAAAAATGTTAGTTGAGTGAATTAATAATAAATTTCTAGGATCGAATTTTAGAATTAAAATTATGAATTAAAAAAAATATATAGGTAATTGAATCTAGGATATGTCTGACATGAGAAAATAGTCTTACTCCACTTTCTGAGAGCCTGTTCAGTGCTCAGAATATTTAACATATCTTACTTTTTATGTTGGAGAATAAAATGATTTGCTAGAATATGTAAAGAATTAAACTGCATTACAATTATAGACTATATAAATGTATTCAGTAGGGAAGAAAACAGGAACACATAGTATTACAAATTAGAGATAGAAATGCATCTGTTAATTTACTGAGCAAATACTTGGAAAGTACTTAGGAGATTATGATGATTTAACAATATGATTATTCTCACATTAAAACACCATATTGGAAACTAAAGATTTGTCTAATTAAATTGATTATAAATTTTGGAACTTTAGCATGCTCAGTTTTGAGGTTATAACTTAATTAGGGATAAATGCCATCTTCAAATTTATTCTCTAGAAAGGCTTCTAACCCTAGACTAGAGGTTATCAGATCACCGTGGCTTACACGAAATGGTTAGTCAATGGAGGCTTACAGCATTAGGCTGAATTCATTTTAAGAAGAAAAAGAACTAGAGATTACAAAAGCTTAGACTAGGGGCAGACTATGGAAACCTATTTTTTTCCTTCTGTATTAAAATAGATGAATGCTTTAGTTTTGGCATAAAGTTTTGAGTGAAAAGATTTTATAATCTTCATGATACAACCACCGCTACATTCTCCTTTTTCTCTAAAAAAATATTGTATTACTATTATTTGCTTTAAGTTTTTCACTATGGGTGAAGAATAATGTGACTTTGAATAGTTTATCAATGTTTTAGGATGAATGGATCTATTTAAATTTGAAGACATTATAATAATAGTGATTATTAGAATCATTGTCCTTATGGAAGTAATAAGTTGAAAATGTATTTTTTTAAATGTATATATATGTATGTTTTTTCAGTTATAGTTAACATACTATATTATATTAGTTTCAGGTGTACAACACAGTGATTAGACATTTATAAAACTGATGAAGCGATTACCCTGATAAATCCAGTACCATCTGACACCATACATAGTTATTAAAATACTACTGACTATATTCCCCATACTATAGTCTACATCTCCCTGACTATTTTGTAGCCACTATTTTTACCTCTTAATCCCCTCCTCCCTTCACTTACTCCCCACTCCCAATCTGACAACCATCAAAATGCCCTCTGTATCTATGAACTTGTTTCGATTGTTTGTTTGTTTATCCTGTTCTCTAGATTCCACATATGACATTTGTCTATCTGACTTTCTCCACTCAGCACAATACCCTCTAGGTCTATCCATGTGGTTGCATATGTCAAGATTTGATTCTATTTTTTTTTATGGATAAGTAATATTCCATTATATATATATATATATTCCATTATATATATATATAAATATATATATATATATATATTTATATATATATATAAAACCTCTTCTTTAACCATTCCTCCATTGATGGATACCGAGGTTTTCCCCATATCTTGGCTACTGTAAGTAATGCTGCAGTGAACACATGGATTCACATGTCCTTTCAAGGTAGTGTTTTGGATTTCTTCAGATAAATACCCAAAGTGGGATTATTGGGTCCTTCTTTGTCCCTTGTTATAGCCTTTGTTTTAAAGTCTGTTTTTTCTGGTGTAAGTATTGCTACCCCATCTTTTATCTGTTTGTTTCCAATTTCATGAAACAGCTTTTTTCATGCCTTTATTTTCAGTCTGTGTGTGTCTTTCTGTCCGAAGTGAGTCTCTTGTAGGCAGCATATGTAAAGGTAATGTTTTCTTATACATTCAGCCATTCTATATTCATATTTTTTATCCTTTTTTTTTT
>NW_011888845.1:2026745-2036435 GCF_000151845.1 Pteropus vampyrus | reverse complement strand
TCCGAAGTGAGTCTCTTGTAGGCAGCATATGTAAAGGTAATGTTTTCTTATACATTCAGCCATTCTATATTCATATTTTTTATCCTTTTTTTTTTCTTCATAAAGAAGTCTCTCTAACATTTCCTGTAATACTAGCTTGATGATGATGAACAATAGCTTTTTCTTGTCTGGGAAGCTCTTTATCCGTCCTTCAAGTCTAAATGATAGCTTTGCTGGATAGAGTAATGTTGGTTGTAGGTCCTTGCTTTTTATCACTTTGAGTATTTCCTGCCAATCCCTTTTGGCCTGCCAAGTTTCTGATGAGAGATCAGCTGACAGTCTTCCTTGAGGTAACTAATTGCTTTTCTCTTGCTGCTTTAAGATTCTCTCTGTCTTTAACCACTGGCAGTTGAATTATGAGATGTCTTAGTTTGGGCCTGTTTTGGTTCATCCTGTTTGGGACTCTGTGCTTCCTGGGCTTGTATGTCTATTTCTTTCACCAAGTTAGGGAAGTTTTGTCATTATTTCTTGAAATAGGTTTTCAGTTCCTTGCTCACTCTCTTCTTCTGGTACCCCTATGATGTGAACGTTGGTTACTTGATGTTGTCCCAGAGGCCCCTTAAACTATCCTCATTTTTTTAATGTTTTTTTTTTTTTCTTGTTGTTATACTGGTTGGGTGTTTCTTGCTACCTTATTATCTTCTACATCACTAACTCGATCCTCTGCTTCACCTAATCTACTGTTTAAGATACCTAAGATAGTCTTCATTTCTGACTGTGTTTTGTTTTGTTTTCTATCTCTTTGTTTAAGTTCTCACTGAGTTCATTTACTCTTCCCCTGAGTTCACTGAGCATCCTTATAGTATTTTGAACTTTGCATGTGGTTGTTTGCTTGTCTCCATTTTGTTTAGTTCTTTTTCTGGAACTTTGTTCTTTCATTTGGAACATGTTTTTCATCTCTCCATTTTGGTTGCCTACTCTTGTTTGTTTCTATGTATTAGGTAGGGCTTCTGTGTCTCCCAGTCTTAGTAGAGTGTAGCCTTATGTAGTAGATGTGCTATGGGTCCCAGTGGCACAGTCTTTCCTGGTCACCTGAGCCAGGTGTTCCAGATATGTCCCTTGTATGGGTTGTGTGTGCCCCGCTGTTGTAGTTGAGCCCTGGTTACTGTTTGCTTGTCTGTGGGAAGGATTGACCCACTGGCCATGACCAGTGGAGGGATGTTGTACAGGGGCTGACTCTATAAAGCAGGATTCTCTTTAGCAGAGTTCTGGTGTCTGTTCTGTCTGCCCTTTAGGTGTGTCATCCTCAGATGTGACCCTGGGTAGTGCTCCTCAAATGGGAGCCGGCCACTGGGTATGTAGGCTGGGACCTCCTGGGAGGGGCTCTGCCACAGGCCAAGTATAGCTTCAGCCTTTGCCCTGCTCAGGGCCACCTGGGATGAGCCACCAAGCAACCCACAGATGGCCACCACCCATGCTTGGATTGGAAGTGCTGCAAAGTGAGGCTGGCTGCCACTAGTGCCAGGCCTGGGTCTACTCAGCAAGAGGTACAAGGCACACCAAGGCCAGATGCTGCTTGTTTAGGTTTTGTGAAACTTTGAGAGATTTGAAGAAAGTCCATAGCATGAGTCAGGACAGGCCGTGTGTATGGAAAAGCCACTGGTAGCGGCTTGGGTGGTGA
Organism: Pteropus vampyrus; assembly: GCF_000151845.1. Taxonomy (NCBI): domain Eukaryota; kingdom Metazoa; phylum Chordata; class Mammalia; order Chiroptera; family Pteropodidae; genus Pteropus; species Pteropus vampyrus. The sequence goes on along the minus strand of NW_011888845.1, from coordinate 2,034,775 downwards.
GCAGGGTCTCAGAGAGTCACCAGGGTGGGGTGACTGGTGTTACCTAAGTTGATGGAGACTCAGATATGGCAGTCACCTGGGTCTGTAAGCTAGGTGAAGGGAGGGCTCAACAAGGAACAATGCCCTCTGCCAGCATTTCTGTCTGGGAGAAAGCTGCCCCTCCAGCCCTCACCATGAAGCCAAACAACTCCCCATATGTCCCTGGCACTTTCTGAGCTGCTGCCCCAATGCTGGAGCTCAGAGTAAGTGAGTCTGTCAGTGGTAAGTCTACCCGCAGGTCCTTTAAGAGGATCCTCTGTGACTCTCTTGGTCCTTTGTCTCACTGAGCTATAATCTTCACCGGTTCTCATAGCCAGAAGTTGTGGAGACTTCTCTTCCTGGCACTGGAACCCTGGCTGGGGAGCTCAGAGTGGGGCCGGTACCCCTCACTTTTCCAGGGGGACCTCAGCAGCCGAGATATCTCTCCTCGATTCTCAACTGTCACATGTGAGTGTAGGACTGGCCTGTTTTGCATCTTAGGCCCACCTACCAGCCTCGAGGTGGCATCTTCTGTGTGTTCCCAGTTGTAAGACTTCTGTTCAAGTAGACTTCAGGCGACTCCCAATAATGGCTGTTCTGTATTTTAGTTGTAATTTTGATATAGTTGTGAGAGGAGGCAAGCACGGCATTTACTTACTTTGCCATCATGACTGGAACTGAAAAATATATATTTTTTAATTACAATATAAAAAAAATTGATTAGCTCCATGAAAAAGAAAATATATTAAGCTATATTATTTTAAACTGTACTTATCTGCGACTGCTGATCTCAGTTGAAAACAAAGCTTGTTTTCCCACAATTTGAGTGGCTCTATGGATTGGATTTAATTAAATGCAAATATATTACTGTTCTGTGTAAACATTGGTAAGATTTAATTGCAGAGGTCTAAGATAAAGACCTCTGGATGAATAGGTAACAGAGAGGAAGGAGCTGGGGTGGAGAAGATAGGAGAAATCTCCTCAAAAAGACCTGTGTCCTTTTTTAGAGGACTGTGCACTTATGAGTAAAGGAGAACGAAGGTTGAATTGTGTAAATATAAAAGGCCATATGTCAAATAAATAATTTCAGTTGCTTAATTAATATAGCATTTTTAAAATTTATTCTAAATTCCTAAGGAAAGTAGGCAGTTGTTTAAAAAAACTATTTTTGCTTCCTTTTTTAAATATGGAAAAATAATCCCCACATCCAGAGGTGCACTCACTAATTGTTGTCATATTTTCTCTCAGTCTAGCTCTTTTTGTAACATGCTTGAATTATTTAACATTTTAATGTCCCATATCTTTCAATAAGAATATTTTTTTAATAAGGTATAATAAGCATTCTCCTAAATATTACATATGGTTACAATATACTTTAATCTGTGAACAAACCATAATTTGCTTAACTTTTTAAAAAGTTTTTGGTCTTTTTTTTAACATTTCATTATAATGTGACAATAAGTATTTTTATGTTCAAACCTTTATGTGAGCCTCAGATTATTATTGCTCATGACTAGAATTACTGTTATTAGGAGCTATGAGTCAATTACAAGAATTGTATCAAATCGTTCTTCAACCAGCCCCCACATCCTTCATATGACTAAGTATTTTGTAATTTGTTATTTAATACAGAAAAAATTATATTGATACTGTTTTGCATTTATTTTTTTACTATTGATGCTGCATATTTTTCACATGCTTAAAATCACTTTTTATTTTTTCCATGAGATTTTTGTTATTTGTTTATAAATCTTCATTTTAAATATAAGTACATTGTTTCTTAAAATAATTGTTTTAGCGATTTAGGGTGGGTATCAAGATTCAAATTCACATATTCAGTCTTCAAAAATGCAAATTCTTGCCACTTGCCTCATATGCAATGTGGATATTATTATTAGGCGCTTGATGGAAGAAAGGATGATTGTAGAGATCCAAGCTAGGAAATTGAGGCCAGGGAAAATGAGGGCCCTGAAATAGAGGGTTCAAACATATATCATCTCACTTTCCTTGATGTTCTAATAATCTCCTACTTCTCAGTGGTCAGAAATCAGCTTAGCTTCCTATAAAAGACTGTTTCAAACTAAAACAAACAAAAAAATTAAATCCAAAAGTCTCCAACAAAAAATACATATTGTATACTTCCTATGGACCAGGTACTACTTTCAGGGCTAAGTATATAATTGTACACAAAAGAGACAAGAGTTCATATTTTAGTGGGTGAGAGCCTACAATAAATACATTTGTCAACTAAACATATAATCTGACAAGTGGTGATAAATGCAATGGAGAGAAAAGAGAGAAAAGGAACATCATTGCTAGGGAGAATGGCATACACGTTCTAATAGAGTGGTCAGGGAAGGCTCACTAAAAAGGTGATGTGTTAGCAAAGATTTGAAAGAAAAAAGCGATTAAGCCATGCTAATGTTTTTGGATAAGTGGTTCCCATCAGAAGAAATGGCAAATGCAAAGACATAAAACGAGATCACTGCTGGCAATGTAGAGGAAAAGCAGGAAGGCCATTGTGGCTTATATGAACTGAGTAAGAGAGGGAGCAGTAGCATTGAAGTCTGAGTGCTAAGGAGAAGGCCAGAACTTGTATCATCTCACAGGCCATTGTGAGGACTTCGGCTATTTCTCTGAGTGAGATGGAAAGTAATTGGAGGATTTTGTGTAGAGGAGTGACATTATCTGGTAAAATTTTAAGTGGATTACTTTGGCCCCTAGACTAAGAAGAGTTGGAGGACATCAGTGGAAGCAGGGAGACCAATTAGGAAAGAGATCAGTTAGGAGGCCATTCCCATAACCCAGGACTGAACAAGGGTGATAACTGTTGTGAGATGGGGAAGGTGATGGAGGTGGTGAGCAATTATTGGAACCTGGCTATATTTTGAGGGAAGACCAACAGGATTTCCTGAATGATTGGCTATGGAATATGAAGGTAAGAGAGTACTCAGCGAGGATGACCCTGAGGTTTTTGGTTTGAGCAGCTGCAAGAATGAAGTTGCTATTTACTGAGGTGAGGAAGACCATGGGAGAAACAAATTTTGCAAGAAGGTTACTCATTTGATTTGAGTCATAATAAATCTGAGATATGTATTTCACATTCAGATAGAGGCTGTAATATATACCAGTCGAGTTCAAGAGAGGTCCAAGTAGAGATGAAAATATGGAAGTTGGTAAGTAGATATTTAAAATAAAAGAAATTATATGTTCTTACCAAGAAAGCGATTGTAAATAGAGAAGAGGTCTGAGGATTGTGACCTTGGGTCACTCCAACATTAACATTTGGAGACATGAAGAGGACACAGCAAAGGGAACTGAGATGAACTGGTCAGTAAGATAGAAAACTAAGAGTGTGGTGTCCTGTACTCCAGGTCAAGAATGGGAAACGGGAATGAGCAAATGTTTCAATTTCTGCTGTTGGTCAAATGTCATGAGGACAGATCACTAACTACTGACTTAGCAACGTGGTGGTCACTGATGATCTTGCTAGGAGTTCTTCACTTCTCTGCAGTTTTAAAAGTCAGAAGTCTACATGACCTGAGTGGATTGGGTTTAAGAGTGAATAGAAAGAGAGCTATAGGAAGCAATAAATAAAGACAACTCTGTCTGAGAATTTTGTTGGAAAGGGGAGCAGACAAACAAATTGGACACTGGCAAGGTGTGTTTGCTCAAGTGAGTGTTTTGATTTGTTTTTAATATGAGAGAAAGTATAACATGCTTAAAATGCTGATGAGAATTATTGCAAAGTTATCTTTTCACAATATTATGTTTGTAAGACATAATATTTACTTATATTCATATGCTTTGGAAAACTAGATTCAGTATATATTTTATAGAAGGACATCAGTAATTTTTGTGGAATTTAAATAAGAACATAACCTTTTCCTCCATTTCTTCTACTCTCTTAACAAAGATTAAGTAAGTGTAGAAACTGAAGCATGGTTAGTGGGGATGTTGGTAGGCCAAGTTAGTCCTTCTTATGACACCACCCCTAACCTGTTTCTATGTCATGCTGACAATAATCCACATTATAGCTGAGGGGTTTGGGAAACTAATCTGGATTATCACAAAAACTGAAATATTTTGATTTTCTAAGAAATACTGTTTTTATCCACATCATACTTATTATGAAACTGAGGCAGAGGAAATATAGTAACCTCCCCAAGGTCATAGAGCTAGCAGGTGGTGGTGCTGGTATTTGAACACAACCAGTTTGGTTTTCTTAACCACTATATCATATTACCTTTTCCATCATACACATAGAAGAGTGGTATAATATCAAACTAGCTTATTGAGGATGCATTTTAAAATTCATGTTGTTAATTCCTTAGAGCATAAAACTATTTCCTTCTGATGAAATGTTCTTTTAAAAATTATTTCTCAACTTCCTTTTTTTACATTCTTTTATTTAGAATATTTTAGCTAAGTGCAAAAATTCTCATCATCATTTGCAAGTGACTATGTTGCTTTGGTAAGAAGAGGAGCATGAGAAAGTTCATAAACATTTGAACTCAAATTTCTTTGTTGACAGTTCAATCAGATGACAGATATGCATATATCTTATATGAATTTAGTCTAAAAAGTGAAGAAAACAGCAATATTTTGTCTGAAGTAAGAATAATGAGTCAGTGATGTCTTACACTGACTACTATGACCTTGCAGCTGAAGTTTAAAGAAATCGTAAAAAATTGCTTGTATTTTTCTTTTTTCAGTCTTATCAAAAATCGTTGTTAATGAGTAGCTTCTTCATGATGTAAATAGTTTCAGCATACATTGTAGATTTTCCAAGTTCTAATTAAGCAGACAGTTTATATAGTATATCCCAACATAAATGAAGATTCAAGTCTTCCTAGTGACAGGAGATATACACTTAAAAATTAATCTGACAGTTTTACTACTACTTCTGGGACTTGACTTTGACAGAGGGGAAAGAGAAAAATAAAAACACTATGTGTAATCATTCTGAGAAATAAAGTTCATTCTTTGAAAAATGGGCTGGTATAAGTTGGAAGAGTACAGGAGTAAACGTAGTTGTTGTTTAATGGATATAGAGTTTCAGATTTGCAGAATGAAAAAGTTCTAGAGCTGTTTCACAATGTAAATATATTTAACTGTACTGAACTATACATTTAAAAACAGTTAAGATGGAAAGTTTTATGTTATGTGTTTCTTAACTACAGTATTTTTTTTAAAAAATCAGTATGCTTCCATCCTTCCACAAGATTTTTGCGCATTACATACGTATATGTCATTTATATGGATATGGACATGTATATATGTCTTCTATCTTTTATCTACATATCTGTGTATATATTTAGAAATAAATTTAGAACATACCTGTAAATATATATGCAATATAAACACATTTAGTTATTGTTTTCTCCCTGATGAAATCTTATTATTTATTTTGTGCTTTAACTAGCCTTTTGCTCTTCGTAATAGAACACAGCTCTCCTTTTGTGTCTGTTTTTTCAGTTTGTAACAAAGGTGATGTTATGATAACATTACAGTTGTTAAGAGCATAGCATTTGTTAGTCACCATTTCTTCTGTTGATGGACATATTTATTGTAAAATGCTGCAGTGAAAAACTCAGTAGAAGTTTTCCTACAAATGCATTCCTTTAAATGGAATTCTCAATCACAAATATGTATAATTACATTTTTTCTAATTTTTAAAATTAGTATTGCAAATTAACCTTTGTAAAACTTGAGAATGTCTTTTCTGGTATAGCCTTGCCAACAGTGAATGACATCAATTTAAATTATCTAACAACAATTTGCTAATGTATTTTTTAATGTATCATGTTATTATCTTAATTTTCCTTTTGTTGATTACTAGTAAGCTGAGACTCTTTTGCTATGTTTATTGTTTTTCTTCTGAATATCTCTTATTCATATCCTTAGCGAACTTTTTTCTTTTTATTATTGTTATTGTTATGTTCTTGTTGATTTACAAGAATCCTTTCTGTAACTGCTTAGAAAGAATCTAACTATAGAAATACTTTAAATTTCTATATAATCAAATAAATTGGAATTTGTTTAATAGTACATATGATACTGTATTATAATTAGAATCTTTTTTCTTGTGTCTTAATAGAGCTCTTCCCACCTTGCCTGTGATATGAATGGTCTCTCATTAACCCTTTAGTACTCTCTTTGGTTGTTCTTTTTCACTCCCCATTTTTAGTTATTATTTATCTTTGGGCTTTCTCTCTCTCTCTCTCTCTCTCTCTCTCTCTCTCTCTCTCCTCTCTCTCTCTCTTTTTTTTTTCTAATACAGGTTTTTTCTAGACTCTCTGAAAGCATTTGTTTTATTTCTTTATTATTTTTGACTCTAATTTCTTAAATTAACATTTTAATTTTATTTAATACTCTTCAAAGATAATTTGATTTTCACATTCTCTAATATATCACTCTATGTTCTTAGCCCCATAGTCCATGTGGCTTGTTGAATTTGATCTGTTATTTGGTTGTTGTGTCTTTTGGATATGATATATATCAGTCATAATGGCTCAGAGGCATCTTATAGCTTCCATAAGTCTCTACTGTGTTATGGCACCATGTACTAGCAATGGCTTACACAGGATTCAGGTGGGCATGACAAGAAGCATTGAGCCCCTCAGAAAATAGGAAACAAAATTGCTTCAGTGTTTAAATTATACCATCACATGTAATGTGTGGATTTATTTATATATAAGTATATATTTATATATGTGAAAAATGTTTTTGATATAAAAGTAGCCTATCTAAATGAAGACTCTAGTTATGTGGACAGAAAAATAGGCTCATGTGTATGTGACCCTCTGTTTTCCTTCTCAGAGAGCAGTGAATTATCCATACATGCATGGGGAGAAGCAAAAGCTGTGAAAGGCAAACATTTGTATAACATTGATATTCATGGCAGAGTTTGTAGTAATGGACCAATTGATTAAGAGCTCTTTTTTACACTCTGAAGTCAATGACATGCTTTTTGATCACCTTTTTATTCATTTGAACCTATAAAATACATTCTAAAGCAACAGTAGGACTCTCCCAGAATTAACTCAGAAACTGAATATACCCTTTCCATATATGTCAGTGTAATTCATGTAAGTACTGCAAATGGAATCATTTCAGCCAATTGCATTTGCAAATTTGACACTAATAATGGAGTAGGGAAGGTTGATAGGAAAGTGTGAAATGGAAGAACCTTTGAGTAGTTTATGAAAGATTATGAAACCTAGAAATAGTAAGAATTATCTAGTTGAGAGTTTTCTTGGCAACAGAATGCCCACAGCCTTCATATTACCATTTGGCAAAAGTTGTTCTTAGCAGTATGAGTATTTCATTGGCAATATTGCTTGTAAATTTGTTCCATATTGTAATGTTGAATAAAAGTGATTTAAAATAACTAAATCATGATTAAGTTTTATGTTAGTGTGAATCTATCCAATAACACTAGCTTTCAAAAAAAAAGATGTTATTAAGTTGTATAAGTCATGAGGTTTAATCCCTGTGATTACCTGTTTTAACAATTTTGCAGAAATAATTGTGACACATTTGTAGGATACATAAAAAGGGACAATGGCATTCTTAATCAAGGATTGTTACTACTGACAAGTCAGATTAGCTAAACCTAGAGTAAAGCCTTCTGTACCTGGTGCATTAGGCAACCTTTCTACATATCTGTAAGGATATTGGTAGACAGATATGATCCTTCAATAACACAAGCTGAATGTGCTCCTGAAGCACAATCTGAATTAATGGAAAATTAAATTTTTTATAATGATTGCAGAATTAACTATTTTAGTAAACTCTAATTCTTGGATAATTGATAGCCCACATACAGTGCTATGCTAACCAGAATATTTGATTAATGAGCATCCATTTTGTGACCATATTGGATAAGTGAACAAAATTACATTAAAATTCAAGCAGTTATATTATGCAGCTGGGCTTATTGAAATGTAGCAATTAAAGATGCTGCCATGAACATCAGTATCCACATATTTTGTGTTAAAAATAAAAAA
>NW_011888845.1:2023620-2026115 GCF_000151845.1 Pteropus vampyrus | reverse complement strand
TAGCAGTTGACCAGCAGCAGGGGTGGAGGTAGAGGTGCAGGTTGAGAAGTGGAGATATGTGTGAGTTGGTGGAGATATGAATGTAACAGGCCAGAAAACTGTACAGTTTTAAAGCATTTAACTGAAATGTTGCAGACTTTAGACTTCAGCCTTTAATGCCCAAACAACCATTGTCTAAATCATAGCATACCTGGCCGCAGGGAGCTTGCCCTTTTCTAGGTTCCTTTCTCCATGAATTTCTGGGAGTCCCAAGGAGCTCTTGTCATTTATACCCATTTGCCCTGAGTTGCTGAGACTATTGTTTCACTCTTGTAGGAGATGTCTCCTGCCCCTCAGGTACAGCTTCCCTTTCCCATGATGGCCGTTCTTCTACCTGGACAGCTGCTCCTCCAAGCCTGCCACTGAGAGCATAGCTAAGTCTAAGCTTTACAGTACTTATTGAAAATGCCAGACACAGGCAAGAATGATGACAATTCAATTCTAGATATGACTGCTCTCAGGCTCTATCAAACAAGACTTGGTCCCTCACTGGGCACTCATTGCTTTGTTTTCTACCATATTTTGTAGGCCAGTTTATCTCCCCTCAATAAGACTGTCTTTAACCAGGTCACTCCCAAACAGTTTATGACTACCCAGCTCCCTCATCCGCCCCACAGCCCTTAATATGTGAAGGTTAAGCAGAGAAAAACAGGTTTTCACCTTATCTCCCTTTTGCCCAGTCACAGCCCAGCCTTCAAGTTAAATAAATCTGCAGAGATGTAAGTTCATAGGAAAGGAAAAAAAACCTATTTAAAATATATTATTATGCAAAATGGTTGTCTCTTAGGTATTATAACACATTTACATAACCAAAAGGCTTATTAAAATTTCTGCCATATAAAGGAAGCATTTTGCACTCATATAATTCAATATCCAACCTGTAGAGAAATAAAAAAAACTGATGGATTAAAAAGAAAAACACAAATATATTCTATCTTCACCCCTGTGTTTGTAGCCATTGTCAAAACGATAGTCTATTCGCTGCTAGAAAATCCTGTTTCAATGTAGAGAGATCATAAATGTAAGAAGATATAATTATTTTAATTATTAAGTATGTGTGATTATTTACTGAGCACAAATTTTGTATGTGACACCACTGTAAATCTTCAGTCTACATAACATAAAGTACCCTGAAGATCTGATATAGTGATACAAATAACTGGGTACTAATGGTATATTACCTGTAATTCTGTGTTGTTTTAATTTAATTATCATTAGTTGACTATTCATACCACATTAGCTCATGTCAGACACTGTAGATAATACAAAGGCATTTATATAAAAATTCTAGGATTTCAGGAACTTGTGATTTAATTTGGTAAAAATAAGTGCATGAAAATTTGAGGTGATTTGTAAGTAATTTATAACAAACTGCAAGATAATGAATTATTATAAGAAATTAAAATTGGAATATGGAATTAATTAAATTACTAAAAGATTATGGGAAATGGCTTAGCCTCCCAAAAGTAGTGGTTTTTCAGTTATGGTAGACTACCCTGAAATATAAAGGTATATATTAAAAAGTCTCAAAAATATGTAGACTAAATAAAGAGGAATATGTGAGATTAGAAGATGGATCCAGTTGATAGACACTCTTGAGTGTCAAACTGAACTGTTGACATTAAGTTCAAAAGTCAGAATTTAAATTTTCTCCAGAGAGTGCAGGCACATACATACATTATATGTTTGATTCATTGCTTTTGATTGATAGAATCATCTTTTAGCGAGTAAATCTGGTATAGACTTGAAAAATATTTTATTTATGGGAGAAATTGAAAGCGAATCGACTTCAAAGATTTAAGCAGGACTTGGGCCACAAGATAATGGAGTTAGCTTTGAAAATCATTAAAAAGCTGCTTATGGAAAATGGAAGAGTTGTGTTCGGTTTTAACAGAGATGGTTTTTGAGGTAGGACATTTGAAACAGGAGTACCCATGGAAGATGTTTACAGCTTGAGCCTGAGGGAATGACAACGCGTCATCATCTTTTCATCAAAAGCAAGAAGAGTTACTATGGAAAAGGCACCACCTTAGGTGATAAAGATAGAGTGTGGTATAATACACTATCCATGATTTACAAAGAGAACAATTCATACAGGAGAACATCAGTGACAATGTGAGGTTTCACCTGCCAAGTAATTGTCAAATTTGGGCACATGTTCAACATTGGAGATTGATGAGAAAAGTTTTTTTTTTTTTTTTGAACAAAATTGGACTTGATATGGGCCTTTTAGGAAGAGTAGGAGAGGAAATGGAAAAAGGGAAGAGCGCACATTACCTGAATCTTCCTGGCATCTACAGGTATGGATACCACACAAGGAATTGTAGGGGAGTAGTAAAACATCAGATTGACAAAGTAGACAAAGTAATTTGGAATTCATGTTTTAAGCAAAGATGCCTACAGAAGATTTTTTTTAAGTATAAGGATGATGTGAAAAGCAGTTGTTTTGGAGAGTT
>NW_011888845.1:2016664-2023570 GCF_000151845.1 Pteropus vampyrus | reverse complement strand
CTGCAGAGATGTAAGTTCATAGGAAAGGAAAAAAAACCTATTTAAAATATATTATTATGCAAAATGGTTGTCTCTTAGGTATTATAACACATTTACATAACCAAAAGGCTTATTAAAATTTCTGCCATATAAAGGAAGCATTTTGCACTCATATAATTCAATATCCAACCTGTAGAGAAATAAAAAAAACTGATGGATTAAAAAGAAAAACACAAATATATTCTATCTTCACCCCTGTGTTTGTAGCCATTGTCAAAACGATAGTCTATTCGCTGCTAGAAAATCCTGTTTCAATGTAGAGAGATCATAAATGTAAGAAGATATAATTATTTTAATTATTAAGTATGTGTGATTATTTACTGAGCACAAATTTTGTATGTGACACCACTGTAAATCTTCAGTCTACATAACATAAAGTACCCTGAAGATCTGATATAGTGATACAAATAACTGGGTACTAATGGTATATTACCTGTAATTCTGTGTTGTTTTAATTTAATTATCATTAGTTGACTATTCATACCACATTAGCTCATGTCAGACACTGTAGATAATACAAAGGCATTTATATAAAAATTCTAGGATTTCAGGAACTTGTGATTTAATTTGGTAAAAATAAGTGCATGAAAATTTGAGGTGATTTGTAAGTAATTTATAACAAACTGCAAGATAATGAATTATTATAAGAAATTAAAATTGGAATATGGAATTAATTAAATTACTAAAAGATTATGGGAAATGGCTTAGCCTCCCAAAAGTAGTGGTTTTTCAGTTATGGTAGACTACCCTGAAATATAAAGGTATATATTAAAAAGTCTCAAAAATATGTAGACTAAATAAAGAGGAATATGTGAGATTAGAAGATGGATCCAGTTGATAGACACTCTTGAGTGTCAAACTGAACTGTTGACATTAAGTTCAAAAGTCAGAATTTAAATTTTCTCCAGAGAGTGCAGGCACATACATACATTATATGTTTGATTCATTGCTTTTGATTGATAGAATCATCTTTTAGCGAGTAAATCTGGTATAGACTTGAAAAATATTTTATTTATGGGAGAAATTGAAAGCGAATCGACTTCAAAGATTTAAGCAGGACTTGGGCCACAAGATAATGGAGTTAGCTTTGAAAATCATTAAAAAGCTGCTTATGGAAAATGGAAGAGTTGTGTTCGGTTTTAACAGAGATGGTTTTTGAGGTAGGACATTTGAAACAGGAGTACCCATGGAAGATGTTTACAGCTTGAGCCTGAGGGAATGACAACGCGTCATCATCTTTTCATCAAAAGCAAGAAGAGTTACTATGGAAAAGGCACCACCTTAGGTGATAAAGATAGAGTGTGGTATAATACACTATCCATGATTTACAAAGAGAACAATTCATACAGGAGAACATCAGTGACAATGTGAAGTTTCACCTGCCAAGTAATTGTCAAATTTGGGCACATGTTCAACATTGGAGATTGATGAGAAAAGTTTTTTTTTTTTTTTTGAACAAAATTGGACTTGATATGGGCCTTTTAGGAAGAGTAGGAGAGGAAATGGAAAAAGGGAAGAGCGCACATTACCTGAATCTTCCTGGCATCTACAGGTATGGATACCACACAAGGAATTGTAGGGGAGTAGTAAAACATCAGATTGACAAAGTAGACAAAGTAATTTGGAATTCATGTTTTAAGCAAAGATGCCTATAGAAGATTTTTTTAAGTATAAGGATGATGTGAAAAGCAGTTGTTTTGGAGAGTTATATTTAAGGTTGTATTATTTGACCTGAGGATAGAAGCTAAAGTGACTGCAGTATTATAACAGTCTTGACGAATTCTTCAATGGGGAGAGGAGAAAAAAAAAAAAAAAAAAAAAAAAAACCAGAAAAGACTAAGAGACATTGTAAAAAACAAATCTCGGTAACTGACTTGAAGTAGGAGAGTGAAAGTAAAGAAAAACAATTTTCCTAACCTGGTGCATTTTTGAGATGATATGTCATTGACAAAAATAAAGCAGCCTGGTGCTGGTTAGAGAGGCTGGTATATCCCTCAGACAGCATATCAAATTTGGTTTGAGGTCTTGGAAGGGTACCAAGTTGGAAAATTTTGCTAGACTATTGGAGATGCAGTTTTTAAAAGCACAAGGTCATTTTAAAATGGAATTTCAAAATTAAGTCACTCTAAATGGAAGGACTTTGGGATCCAGAGAGGCTAAATTATTTGTCTAAGGTAACAGCCGAAAATATGAAGTGAATATAAATACAGAGGAAGTATGAGTTCTGTAAAAGCATGGTGAAAAGCTTTGTGTAGCACTGTGGTTTGGGCCACACATTTAGTTAAGAAGCAAGAGTAATTATTCTCTGGAAATCAGAGATTAAAACTAAGGCTAAAAAAATTTTCAAACTCCTTTTAAGCTCAATGTGTATTTGATCTTCGTGTTAATCGTAAGTTAGGCAGGATAGACAGTGTGTCCAAGCTTGGTTAGGAAAACTAGACTTTTGTTAGCCACTGAACACATTCCTTTCCTACCAGCCTACTGGTTAGGAAGAGAATCTTAAAGACCAAGAAGTCATAGCAGCAAGGAGTTTGGATAAGGGTGATCATCAAGTGTAACTGAGAACTGACAAGGCAGAGAAAGAGGCTTTCTTCTCTCCCGTTCGCTCTCATAGCATGCTGTGCTCATATCTGCTATACCATTCACAACTTTGTATCTGTGCTGGTTGACTCTGAAATCACCGACTGTTTTATTCGTATTCTTCTCTTCTCGGGATTTAACATAGTACCTGACAGATAATACATTTTTATTGAATGCTCACTATCTGAAAGTATTGTTTTAGGGGAATTGAGGAATAAGAAGTACATAAAATAAAAATGTGATTCCTGAGCTCAAAAAACTCAAAGTGTATCTAGATGAGACTCTCTTCATTTAATGAATGCTTACATGTGGAGTGTTATATGTTGTGTGGGGAATAAGGAAGGAAAGAGAAATTTGAAAAAGTACCATTTGGGAAGTTGAAGATATGAACATGGATGCTCTCACTGAGGATGCAGAGGACTGATGAGCCTTGAGCAATATTCTTGAATGGAAGGGATATAGGGTCAGGAAGGGAGACGTGGGGTGATGTAATAAGCAAGAAGAGCCAGCCAAACAAAGAACTGAAGGCGTTGGAAGAAAACTAGACAAGTCAAATATGAGTGTCAGATGGAAACAGAATCCTGAGAACATGGGCATGTGTGTCTGTGTGTGACTTGGGAGTTTGTGGTTGAAGAGACCTAAAAACATGTTTGCATGTGACACAAAGTAAAGGGATCATAAGCCAGTTTGAAGGCACTAATGAGAGTAGAACTGAGAGTCCTAAAATGGCTACCTGAATGAGCAGTAGGGTCAAGTCCATTTGTGGGGGGTAGAGGATGATCTTTCCTCCAGGTTATTTGTCGATATGATTATATTTAAAGATATAAAGGAAGGAGCCAGACAAGTAAGATAGCAGATGTGCTGCTATTGATGAGTATAAGTGTAAGGTCACCTCAGGAAGAGAAGGTATGGGGTCCAGTGTCGTGGCAGTTCTGGCCTGACCAAGCATAATGGGGTGTTTCTGTTTTTTGACATTGGAGAGAAGGATAAGAAATAGTAAGGTTACTGATTGAAGTGGAGGGCAGCTCTAGGAGTGACCTCACGATAGATTAGATGGTCTGTCTGGATTTTTCTAGGAGAATTAAGAAGTAAGGCCACCTGCCAAGAATGAGGTTGATATAGACCTGAAACAAAGGTCAGTTGAGAATGGCCACTCTGTGGGAGGTGATCAATAAAACATGAATAAAGATGATGGGAGTTTGGAGGGAGCAGAGATCAACTCAGGGAATATTGAACATTCAGTATTTGAAGGAAGGAAGGAAAGAAGAAATCATGAGAGGAGAAAAATATATACAATGGAAGAGAGAAGAGGGGAAGCTAGTTGCCATGGCTATCAGGAAGTGAAAAGTTTGCAGACACAGGGGAAATGTTTTTCTGAAAAATTTATTCAAGGCATTTGCTTTGTAATATTGCAGCTACGACCCTTTTTTCTTTTATAATAAATTTTTTGTTGTTTTATGTCAACCTTCTGTTGTAAACATGATCCATTTGTTTAACTTTACATGTAAAATACAATTCTTTTTAAAAATAAGCACTTTTAAGGAAGATAATAGGTAGAGTAAAACCCTTCTGCCTTTGCCCGGGCCACGTTAGAAAGAGCTTTTGGAAAGCATTGCTATATGTTCTGTAAGTCCAGAGTTCTGATTAATGGGCATGTTGGCATGTTTACACTTCCTTCACCTGCTGGCTAACGGCTTTGGGAAATCTCTACAGGTCAAATTAGAGGTAGAGGACAGAGCGCTAATGCCCCAGGAGACAGCTGTATATAACCTCTATTTAAATGCTACCAACGAAGAAATTGCCTTGGTATAATTTAAAGCATTTGGTTAAAGAAAGAGTTACTTTATAATTAAATAACACTGCTTCCTTCCTATCTACCCCATGGATATGAGAGTTAAGAACTCAAACAATTTAATAAGATAATATTTCAAATGCATATGGTACTTCTCTTTACATATGCAGAGCACTTTAAATCCAAAGGGAATAGTGTGTGTGTGGAGGCAATAGAAAAAAGCCAGACTTGTGGAAGAAAGCTGTTGTCTAAATAGAAATACAAAGTAACAAATAAAAGTACAGGCTCCTTGTTTTTGAAATTAGTTTGATAGAATAGTCATGGATTATTTGCCTGTAGTGCAGGTGCTCACTTTACTGCAGGCCATATTCAATACCAAAAAAAATCATTCTGGGTGTACACAGGCTTCCTGAGCTACCCAGAGACCAGATGGGAGCTTGGGTTGTTTTGTTTATCATATGGCTTCTAATGTTGGAGAAAGTTGCCGCAAGGAACAGAGACTGTTTCATTCCAAAACAGTATTCTAATAGTTGCAGATATACTGCTTCTGCACAGAACACATTTTTACATTCATAGAGTGATTAATATTGTTTGGGTATAGTGTTTCTCACAGGGTGATAATGGACATTTAATCACATAACATGTGATTTCCATTTGTGAAATATCATGTAGCATTCATTCAGCTGAGTTCACGTATTGTTGCCAGCTCCATTTCTCATGTCTGCGGCATGACTTCATTTCCCTGAAATGTCTTACATATCTTCTGGCTCGTCTCACATCACACCCTCTTCTCCACATTCCTGGATTCCTACTTCTCTGAGCAGTTAGAAATAACTTCAGCTTTTCTCCAGTTTCGTCATAAATTTTTGTATAGTCATCCCTGCCTTTCTTTCTTTTCCTTATCAGAAGACATGTACAACCCCTTATAGAGCATAATCTCTTCTGATCTGGACTCTGTCCTGAATTTAAGGTCCTTTTTCTCCATCTGCTCAGATATGTGGGTAAAGTGTCTCTGGATTTTCCCATGCACCTCCCTCAACTTTATATGGACTCTCCATCTGCCTGTACTTCAAAAAAAACAAACAAAAAAAAGATTGATTTCATTCTTAGACATGACTTTTTGCTAAGCAGAACTTCTGGAGTTAGTGCTTGAATTTTGGCAGTTTCCTTATCTCTCACCCTATTGGTCTGACTAATTCTTAGTCAAAGATTTATTCTCTACGTGATCATTGATTTGAAAATAAAATGCCTTTAGCCTTTAAATCTATGGTTATGGCCAGTTTATCAACTGGCATTATTTTTTTTAATTATTTATTTTTATTATGGTGTTTTTTTTTTTAATCACACAGTTTCATTTCTCCAGTGCTATGCCCCTTTTTCCCCCATTTGCTCCTGAAATTTCCTTCTCATCTTGTATAGCTCTTTTTCTGTAAGCCCTAAAGATGCTGGAGACATTCCTATTGTAATAAGCAAAACAGAAAAAAACTTAAAATAATCTTCTTTGAATTTTGCTTTCCTCCTTCAAAATAACACTGTGTCTCTCCTTACCACCAAGGTTTCAGTACCTTACAGTCTGGCTTCCATGGTTACTACTTATGGAAACTGTTCTCTAATGTCACTATTGACTTCTAAAATTACTGATTTTAGCATTTGTTTACAGTATTAATATTTGTTTACAGTATAATATGCTATTTGTTGCTTGATTCTCCTTGAAACTTTGATGAGAAACTCTTCACGTCCTCTTGGTTTTTACAGTGTGTGTCCCTTTCCTGTCACTAATGGGAAGCACCATGGTGAAAGTCTAAATATATGGCCTGTGGACCCTTACCTTTTCATTCTGGCTTCTGATAGTATGAGATCTCAGGAAAGCTATTTAATTCTTCTAAGGCCCATTTGTTCATCTGTGGGAGATAAATTGTTCTTGTAGATTTACTATTAAGAATAGAGGTAATGGATATTAACTTTTAGCAAGTTCTTGATACATATTGAAGAATTTGATAAGCAGTCGCTGCTGTACTGGTTCCTAACATCACAAACTCCACTATCATCATCGCCATCACTATAACTACCACCATTGCCATAATCATTGTCATTACCATCATCATCATCATTACCCCAATTATTGGAGTGCCAAAGTTCTCTCTAGTTATAATTTCATTCTGTTATTCCTTGCTTGACCTTATCTGTTTCAATTAACAGTAGCACAGTGATAGCAAACACACTATTGAAAACCAGAATTTCATTGTGTCACTTTCTTTGTAAAACACTTTCAGTTGTAACCCATTTCCTCATGTCATTCATGTGAGTATGATTTTGTCTTCTGATATATTCCTTCATTTATTTTGTGTTGAATCCACAGGATATCACATACTTTCAATTTTCTGCATCTTAGTTTTTATTGTCTAAAAGCCAAAAATGTTATTTACCTATACTTCTCTACACATACAATCCAGCTGAATTATTATCTACTTCTTAAAGCAATTTTTACAGCTACC
>NW_011888845.1:2014323-2016614 GCF_000151845.1 Pteropus vampyrus | reverse complement strand
CTTTGATGAGAAACTCTTCACGTCCTCTTGGTTTTTACAGTGTGTGTCCCTTTCCTGTCACTAATGGGAAGCACCATGGTGAAAGTCTAAATATATGGCCTGTGGACCCTTACCTTTTCATTCTGGCTTCTGATAGTATGAGATCTCAGGAAAGCTATTTAATTCTTCTAAGGCCCATTTGTTCATCTGTGGGAGATAAATTGTTCTTGTAGATTTACTATTAAGAATAGAGGTAATGGATATTAACTTTTAGCAAGTTCTTGATACATATTGAAGAATTTGATAAGCAGTCGCTGCTGTACTGGTTCCTAACATCACAAACTCCACTATCATCATCGCCATCACTATAACTACCACCATTGCCATAATCATTGTCATTACCATCATCATCATCATTACCCCAATTATTGGAGTGCCAAAGTTCTCTCTAGTTATAATTTCATTCTGTTATTCCTTGCTTGACCTTATCTGTTTCAATTAACAGTAGCACAGTGATAGCAAACACACTATTGAAAACCAGAATTTCATTGTGTCACTTTCTTTGTAAAACACTTTCAGTTGTAACCCATTTCCTCATGTCATTCATGTGAGTATGATTTTGTCTTCTGATATATTCCTTCATTTATTTTGTGTTGAATCCACAGGATATCACATACTTTCAATTTTCTGCATCTTAGTTTTTATTGTCTAAAAGCCAAAAATGTTATTTACCTATACTTCTCTACACATACAATCCAGCTGAATTATTATCTACTTCTTAAAGCAATTTTTACAGCTACCCAGTTGGAAATGAGTGTTAATCCCATCATATTTATTAAGAACTTTTTATAGCTTTATGGCATGTATGTTGTTCTGCTTTGTAGTGTAACAAGTTATCTCTGTTAGACTACCCTTATCCCAATCTCGAAAGCTACTTAGGGTAATAACTGCATTGTTTCATTCATTTTTTAATTATAGCCAGCTTTCTACCTCAAATGGGTGTTTTCTCAGGCTGACAATTTTAGACGTACATGTCTGCAAAAACATATAATTTCAAAGATGTTTAAATTTAGCAGGTGTCCAGAAAATGAAATTTTAGGCTGTAAACTCTTGTGTACTTAAAAAGTCTGGAAGATCATCCCATTGGAAGATGCTACCTGTAACAGTATCATAAAACAAGCCCCTCCCTTGCCAATTTCCTTACATCCTGTGGAAATAATAGATACTGAACTACAGAAGATCTGGATAATTTAAATGTGTTTTTAATGGTTTGAGGCCTATTTATTACTATATGCATTGCATAGCTATTCACAGCAATGAAAAGCATTTGTTCTTCATGTATTTGAGACAAAATGAAATAGTATAATCAATATATTTTAAAATAGTCAAATTAGTTTGCTATTTATTTAGAAGTAAAAAAAACTCACATATTAGTTTTTTCTTATAGTTCTTTTATTAACTCTTGAAAGATAATTCGCATATCCTTACCTAACAAAATATGCGCTTCTCATTAACTGTATAGCTTGGCAGATTATTTTTTCAGCTGACTATATTAATTCCACTGCTTGCTTTTTTTTTTTTTAATATAGGCACTATGTGTGAACTAGTCTTATATTTTGATATGGCCTATTTTTATTAAAAAATGAATTCATTATATCAAAGTGATTCTTTTGCATCTACGATATTTCTAAAAAATATTTCCTTAATGTGTGTATTCATTAAACTCAAATATAACTTAAAAATAGAATATTTCTTGTGATAATAAAAATGCTCTCAATATGTAAAAAATAAATTTTCTTTCCAGAAAAGTCACAGAAACTAGGTCATTAGAGGTGAAAAAAATGAGGGCTATTGTCAAAGAAAATGGATGTTAATAATAAAAATTAGTTCATTACATTATTATATATTATAAAATTTAACCTAAGACAATCTCATAATTTTTTTTTTGTTCGTTTACTAAACTAGTATCTTAATTGTTTGAAATTATTTCTTTTACTTCAGTTTGGGTCTTATACTGTACCTTATACTGTTTGATTCTAGTCAGTGTATCCTTAACTTGGAAAATTATATTTAGGGACATAATTTGCTGGTTAGGCCCGTTGTTTTCTATTAAATCTGCCCTAGGAGTGATTGTCATATAGAGATCAAATTCTTAGTAGTTTGTTGGATAGATCTTTTCCTAACAAAGAAACTAAAATTAGTTAAAAACTGATTAGCAATGTATAGGAGGTTAATTTTTCATGTTAAGCTTTATTAAAATGAGATAAATAATTCATAAAGTACCTAAGGATTGCTTTGGACAGATCTAAATA
>NW_011888845.1:2010893-2012908 GCF_000151845.1 Pteropus vampyrus | reverse complement strand
GTGCCAGGAACTTTTCTCAATGGTTTATTTATATCACATTTATTCCTCTATGAATCACACATTACAATCTCTCTAACCTTTAGGAGAGGGACATAGGACTTAGATTTTAAGTAACTCACTAAACTCTGAGTCATAATTTAAATCTTAATCTGGCTGCTTACATTTATTTAAAATACCCTTGCATATATAATCCTTTAGGTTGTTTCACTTTATTAATATTCTGACATTGAGATTAGCTTTATGATACATACATGTGTTTACTTAAGAGAGAAATCTACTTTTAACTGTTGTGTCTTAACCATTTAAAAGAATAGACTACTCTCATTTTATTCATTTAATGTCAGTCATGTTGGTAGATAATTATATTGCTTGTTGATTTACCCTATTAGAAATAGCTTGAACATTTTCATATATACCTATCTTTTGGCACATATTGAAGGATTCTAGTAAAATTATTGGATGATGGGGAATGCATATTTCAAATGATAATTAGAAGTGATAGCAGCTATTCATGGCTTGTTTCTTACTTTACTGAAAAGGCACCTGAAGATTGAACATTAAAGATTTGTTTGAGGAAGAGGAGTTATTTTTCCTTGGTTGGGGAAGTTGTTTCTTTTCCTTTTTTTTAAATAATATTTTCAGACATGAACCGGCATTGGATTTTCTAAAATTTTAGTCCACAATTGTTCTCTCATGTGATTCTTACAATCATTATTTAATGTTCTTGCAAAGGCTTTCTTGCAAAAGATCTTTTAGCTCTATTGAGTAAGGTATGGAGATATAAGAGGCAAGATGATGGAAATAGAGTCCTTTTAAAAATGTCCTTTAAAATTATGTTCTATTTTTTTTTTTTGCTTTAATAACATTTTCCTTCTATCAAAAAATATTCTCCAAATAATTCCTGATGAGTTTTTGATTAGAATTTAATTCTTTGATTAATTTAGGTCAGTTAACATTGTTAAATGTTTCAACATGTTGCATTGCCTCATTTATTTATGTTTACTTCTATGTTCTTCAATAAAAATGTGTAATTTCATTTGCAAAATGTTTCACATTTTGGTAAACTTTATTCCATTATATTTTATAAAATTTTATTCAATATTTCTCTACTAAAATTTCTATTTGATTACTACTGGTTTAATGGAACATTATTAAATTTGGCATGTTGCATCCAGCAACTTTTGAACTCTATTATTAATTCTAAGAGTTTGTCTATAGATTCTCTGGGTTCACACAACATAAATGTCTATTTTCTGCAAAATGTTTTCTTTGACTGTGCTTTATGATTCTTATACCCTTTCTTGACTTTTATTATCTTTTTGCCCTGGGTAGGCCTCTAGTATAATGTTGAATATCAGGAGTAATAGCAGGTATTCATGCATTAACTCTTATGGAATGCTTAAAAAGTCATTCCGATTAAAGATGATATTTACTTTAGATTTATCTGTTTTGGGAAGAGGGAAAGAACACTGTTTTTAATACTTTAAAGAAGTTATTTTCTATTCCTGGTTTTTCATAATGATTTTAGTTATAAATAGGCATTAAAGATTATCAAATAGTTTTCTATATCTGTTAACATATTTTCTATCTTTTATTTGGTGAAATTACATTGGTAGATTTTCTAAATGTGGACTATCATTAAAAAAACTTCTTGTTTATGGTATATAAATATTTTAAGTATACAACTGAGGCACAGGTTGGGTTAATTATGCTCCATAATTCACCGTATGTTCTCATTGTTGATGCCTACAAGGTTCATGTCTTATTTAATTCATTTTTATTCATAAGTTTGATGGGCTTATGATTTCTTTACATGTGATGCCTTTATAGTCCTAAGATGAAGATTATTCTAGCTTCAGAAAATTAGATACCTTTTTATTTTTTTCTATACTACGGAACAATGTTTATAAGGATTGTCTATTGCAAAAAATTTTAAGCAGATATTCTGGGACTAGGCACTTATATTCTTTGATCAATTTTGATAATTTATATGTTTCTATATATTTACAGATTTC
>NW_011888845.1:1994339-2009276 GCF_000151845.1 Pteropus vampyrus | reverse complement strand
ATATGTTATATACATATATATATAAAAAAGCTATGGCTCCGATAATTTATATGTCAATATATTCTGCGTGTTGATAATAAAGGAAAGGAAATAAAATTGGAAAGTATTAGTAAATATGGCAATTCCATCACAAAACATGTAACACTGAACAAAAGAATCTGTATTAAAATAGCTTGCTCGTTATATTTTAGAATGTGTTCCTCACAGTAAAATTTCTTTTTTTAGAGAGAGAGCTGAATTTATTCTACAGTATTTCCAATTATTTTTTTAGCTGCTTTTTGTAAATACTCTTTATGTTAAAGAAGATAAAGAAGAAAGATATGTAATTCTTTATTAAAACAAAAAAACATTCATCTAATTTAACTGAAAAGGAAGATACAAAATACATATGCCATTTTTTGTCCCTATTCTGATTGCAAGTCTTTGTATATAAAAAAAAAAGTAATTTTTTTTAACATATGACATAAGTAGACTTATAGAAGATATTTCAACCTATATTAAGTGCTGTAGAATAAAATTTCATAATGCATTCGAATTACATTGATGTGAATTTTGGTCTAGGATAATTACAGCATTAGTGTTCTGAAAATTTTAAATATTCGAAATTGTTTCTCTAAATTTTATAAAAACAAACGGTATATATAATACTGTTTCTTTTGCCGTGTTTAGGAAATGAAGTTCTGATAGAAAAAGTTTGAAATTGTTTTTCTTAAAAAATTAAGTTTAGCTATCAAGTAAGACCTTATATCTAAACTCTTTCTCCTTTTACTCAAAATGGGGAAGCTAAGAATTCACCATTGAGACAACGTCCTAAATTTTTAATGACTCCAGTTAATTGAAATTAACTGATGTTCTATCATTAAAAATATGGCATGACATCTTTAGGCTTTCAAGATTTTGAATTACTGCAGCTGTCTTCATTTTCAGCTTCTACCCACTGTCTTTGTCAACCTAATAGAATGAGAAAAAGAAGTCTTTATACTTTGTTTTCTGCTGTTTTATATACAAACCTCAGAAATTGGATTCTAAGACTCCATTCTCATTTTTATCCCAGGGCTCTTATTGATTGGCCAGTGATACAGGTATTCTGGAAGGAACATATTAAGGGAACAACACTGTCTGATAAGTGGTTGCCCAAATAGCTGATGTTGTAATTTTGGTAATGCACATCCTTGTCTTGAATTATAAGGCAGAGAGTATGTAGACCCTCTTCTCATCACTTTACTCTTTATCTGTTGCCTTTTCTTGTTCTCATTAGCAACTGTAATCTAATGTGTGAGAAAAAAAAGACCTAAAAATTTTGATAGAATAGTTAGGAAACTTTATTTTTTTTTTTACTGGATCCATAACTTCTAACACCACACCCACCAGGAATCTAAATATAATTAATTTTCTCTCCATAAGAAAACTTGTAACTCAAATGGGTTGGTAGTTTTTTGCAAAAAGGACTTCTGTTCTTCCTGTCATTCAGTTTCTAGAAGTGTTTTTAGAAGAATGAGTAAATATTTATTATCCTTACAGTCTCGAGAATATAACAGTATTATTCTTTAGATCTCATTTTATGATGACTAGAAGAATACTTACCAATTATCACCAGCCTGTTAATTATAAATAAGAGGAAACTTATGTTCCCAGAAGTTGAAGTTAGACATGAGCCCAGAACTGGACCCGTATGTTGAGATCTCTGAGAATGGACTTGGGATAGTGGCTTCCTGGAAAGAGCTGTCTTTCCTGCGGTCAGACACACCTGACTTCATATCTTTGATTATTGCTGGTGACATAGGGGAATTCATTCAGCAAATGTTTATATAAGAATGCTGTATCAGGCACACAAAAAAAATTTAGCTACTCCATTTGAGGTCCCTCTTAGCATTGCTATGAATTTAGAGAGGTGATATGTGCAGTGCAACTGACACATTATAGGCAATCAGTAAATGCAGTTTCTTTCTCTTCATCCATGAATGCTAAGTTAAGGTGTTTTTACATTGTTTAAGTGACGAGTGCAGCCATTAGTGGATCACAGTGAATTACCTTAATATTTAATTTAAACTTTTCCTATGTAACTTTTACTTTGAAAATATGTCATGATGGATTTTGGTGACTTCAAAATAATTGAACGCAGATTTTTTTTTTTTATCAAGGAGTTGAGCTGTGAGTAGTAATAAAAAGCAAATAATGTATGCACATAATTCAATTTAATTCACTATTTAATAAATGTCTATAATGTGCCAGAGACCATACTGGGTGCTAAAGGGGCTATAACTAAATATGTATCTATGTTCATATGTAGATCACATTCTTTTTCTTTTTTTAAATATTTTTTTCATTTACAGTTTGCATACAATTTTATTTTAGTTTCAGATGTACAACATAGTGGTTAGACATTTATATAATGTAGGAAGTGATTACCCCGATAAATCTAGTATACATCTGACACCATACATAGTTATTACAATATTATTGACTGTATTCCTTATGCTATACTTTACATCCCCATGACTATTTTGTAACTACCAATTTATACTTCTTAATTTCTTCTTTTTCATCCACTCCCCTAACCCTCCTCCCATGCGACAACCCTCAAAATGTTTTCTGTATCTATAAGTTCGTTTCTGTTTTGTTTATTTTGTTCTTTAGATTCCACATGTAAGTGAAATCATATTCCGTTTGTCTTTCTCTGACTAACTTACTCCATTCAGGACTATACCATCTAGTCCCATGCATGTTGTTGCAGATAGCAAAATTTCATTTCTTTAACCCATTTCCTGTTTTAAAAAAAAGTGCAACTTGCTTAGAAATACCACATTTTCTAGGATTTGACATTTTCTGCAATCAAACTACTAAAAACGGAATGCTATTAATAGAATGATGTCATTTGTTTCCAAAGACTATTGATATACTAAAGTGATATGAAAATAATAACGAAAGTGTGACATTTCATGGCAAACTTTGGGGGTAAGGTTAAGACTGTAATCCATGAGTTTTCTTGAGGCAAATGGGAAAAGGGTTAAAAAAAATGTTTATGACTCAGTAATGTTCTATGGTATATGTGTACCCCCACTTGCCTCCCTACCTTGGCTGTTGTAAATAATGCTGCAATGAACATATGGGTGCACACGTTCCTTCCAAGTAGTATTTTAGGTTTCTTCAGATAAAGACATAGGGTTTCTAGGTCCTTTTTTTGTCTCTTGTTATAGCCTATGTTTTAAAGTCTATTTTGTTTGGTATAGGTATTGTTACCCCAGATATTTTTTTTTCCATTTCCAAGAAATATCTTTTTTATCTCTTTACTTTTAGCCTGTATGTATCTGTTGATCTGAGGTGAGTCTTTTGTAGGCAGCATATGTAAAGGTCTTGATTTCTTATCCATTCAGCTACCCTATGTCTTTTGGTTGAAGCATTTGGTCCATTTATATTTAAAGTAATATAATAGATTGATAGATATATAGTTATTGCCTTTTTATATTTTTATTTTTGACCTTTTATTCCTCCTTCCCTTTACCCTTCCCCTCTTCCTCTCCCTACTCTCTAACATCTTTTGCCATTCCAGTTTGGTGCTGATGAACTCCTATAGCTTTTTCTTGTCTGAGAAGCTCTTTATCTGTTCTTCCATTCTAAATGATTGCTTTGCTGGGTAGAGTAATCTTGGTTGTAGGTCTCTGGATTTTTGTCACTTTGAATATTTTCTGCCAATCCTTTCTGGCCTGCAAAGT
Source organism: Pteropus vampyrus (assembly GCF_000151845.1). Classification (NCBI taxonomy): domain Eukaryota; kingdom Metazoa; phylum Chordata; class Mammalia; order Chiroptera; family Pteropodidae; genus Pteropus; species Pteropus vampyrus. The sequence continues at coordinate 2,005,563 of NW_011888845.1, read as the reverse complement.
TTCTGTTGAGAAATCAATTGATAGTCTTATGAAAGCTCCCCTGTGGGTAACTATCTGCTTTTCTCTTGCTGCTTTTAAAATTCTTAGTCTTTAATGTTTAGCATTTTAATTATGATGTGTCTTGGAGTGGACCTGTTTGGGTTCATCTTGTTTGGGACTCTCTCTATATGCTTCCTGGGCTTGTATGTCTATTTTCTTCACTGGTTTAGGGAAGTTTTCTGTCATTATTTCTCGAAATAGGTTTTCAATTCCTTGCTCTCTCTCTTCTTTCGATATCCTGACGATGTGAGTATTGGTATACTTGATGTTGTTCCAGAGGCCCCTTAAACTATCCTCATTTTTTTGAATTCTTTTTTCTCATTGCTGTTCTGATTGGGTGTTTTCTGCTACCTTATCTTTTAAATTGCTGAGTCTACCCTCTACTTCATCTAATCTGTTGATTCTCTCTAATGTATTCTTCATTTCAGTTATTGTATTCTTCACTTATGACTGGTTCTTTATGTTTTCTATCTCTTTGTTTAAGTTCTCACTGAGTTCATCTACTCTTCCCCTAAGTTCCTTGAGCATTCTTATAACCAGTATTTTGAACTCTACATGTGGTAGGTTGCTTGTCTCCATTTTGCTTAGTTATTTTTCTGGAACTTTGTTCTGTTCTTTCATGTGCGACGTATATCTTTGTCTCCCCATTTGGCTGCCTCCTTGTTTTTGTTTCTATGTATTAGGTAGGGCTGCTATGTCTCCCAATCTACATAGAGTGGTCTTATGTAGTTGGTGTCCTTTGGGGTCCAGTGGCACAGTCTTTCCTGGTCACCTGAGCTGGATGTTCCAGGCATGTCCCTTGTATAGGTTGTATGTGCCTTCCTATTGTAGTGGAGCCTTGGTTGCTGTTTGCATGTCAGTGGGAGTGACTGACCCTTGGGCTGATTGGTTGTGAGGACTGACCGGTGAGGGGCTGATCCTATGAAGCAAGATTTACTTTAGTATGGCTCTGGTGACTGCTCAGTCTTCCCTTTGGGTGTGTCATCCTCGGACACATCCTGGCTTGTGCTCCTGCTTGGGTTCAAGATAGCCGCTGGGCTTGCTGGCCCCAGGGCCTCCTGGAAGGGGCCCCGCCGCAGGCCAAGTTCAGCCACAGTATGTGCCCTTCTCAGGGCCATCTGGCAAGAGTCACCAAGCAACTGAAGTTGGCTGCCACCTGTACTGGGCTTAGAAGTGCCTTGAGACACCATATAGAAAAGCGAGGCTGGCTGCCACAGGTGCTGGGCTAGGGACTGCTTAGCAAGAGGTACAGGGCACACTGAGGCCAGATGCCATTTTTGGGGGTTTTGTGACCCTTGAGAGATTTTATGAAAGCCTGCAACATGAGCCAAGACAGGCTGTTTGTATGGAAAAGCTACTGGAAAAGGCTTGGATGGGCCTGCAAGTTGAGAAGGGCAGCATTTTAGGGAGTCACCAGGGCAGAGCCAATGGTGTTGTCTAGGCTGATGGAGATGAGAAAGAGACCACAGACGAACAATGGACTCTGCTAGCACTTTTATCTAGGAGAAAGCTGCCCCTCCAGCCCTTGCCCTGAGGCCAGACAACTCATTTCCTCCCCATATGTCCTTGGCACTTTTTGAGCAGCTGCCCCAGTGCCAGTGCTCAGAGTGAGTTAGTTCATTAGCGAGTAAGTCCATGCACAGGCCCTTTAATATTACCTACTGCCTGTGACTCCTGCAGCCCTTCGTCTCATTCAGCCATATGCTCCACTGGTTTTCCCAGCCAGAGGGTTGTGAGGACTTCTCTTGCTGGCACTGGAACCCTCAGCTGGGGAGCCTCATTGGGGCCTAGACCCCTTGCTGCTCTGAGAAGATCTCTGCAGCTGAGATATCCTTCCCAATTCTCAACCACTACATGCAGTTGTGAGACCAGCCCGTTTCATACCTCTGACCCTCCTACCAGTCTTGAGGCAGCCTCTTATAAGTGTCCCCAGTTGTAGGACTTCTGTTTAGCCAGACCTCAGACATCTACCAATGATGGTTGTTCTGTACTTTAGTTGTGAGAGGAAGCGATCACAGCGTCTATCTACTCTGCCATCTTCACCAGAAGTCTTGTAGATCACATTCTAATTGAAGAGATTTAAATGTATCTAGCTGATTGTATTTTAAAGCCTAATATGATAATAGCCACTTTCATCTATTCATTCAATAAATATTATTTGAATATTTACTCTGAGTTAGGTTCTAAGAATACAACAGTGAATGAAACAATCTCTGTGCTTAGTGAACTTGCATTCTAATAAGGAGAGACAGACAACAAACTAGTAAATAAACAAGTCATTAATATCATGTAGTGTCAAATGCCATGAAGAAAAATATAGCAACATATGGAGATAGAGGATGGCATGCCATGGATAGAATGGGTAAGGAAGGAGTTCTCTGATCACCTTGTCATCTGACTGGCGAGGGCGAGGGGAGAGAGAGAGTGCAGTACAGAGAAAAAAAAAAAAAAAAAAACAAGTAGAACTTGAAGGAGAAGAGGTTGTTTTCGAGGCATAGTTGATCAGACTGCATGGGGTTTTGAGTGCTTGATAAAGAAGTGCGGCCTTCTTAGGGCATAGGAAGTCATTAACAGCTCTGTTTATTGCTTGTTTCTATTTATAAGCAGAGGACTACTTTGAAGAGAGTTTTACTTAGGAATGAGATATTGTTCCACTGGCACTTTGTGGGAAGAATTGGAGTAGCGAAGAACCTGACTCAGGTAAATCAGAGGGGAAGTTTTATCGACCCCCTAGGGAAGTGAGTAGTGAGATTGTGATGGAGCAGACTGATACGAAGCATTACACAATCAAAATGGAAAAGGCTTACAACCTACTGTGTGTTCAAGGGGAGGTATGTTATAGGGATAAAGGATGGAAGAACTAGAGGTGATTCTGGAGGATTTGATCCTGAGTAAATGAAGTGTTGGTGAAGCCATTAAGGGAGATATAAAAAATGGATAGAGGAGTATGCTTTGGAGTTGGGATAGGTAATTTCAGATTTGGATTTCTGAGGAAATAGGGCTTTATATTTGAAATATCCAGAAATCTCATGCAACTATGTGCTGGGTCTTGGGAGGACATGTACAGTTCGAGATGTAGATTTGGGAGTAAAGACGTTTAGCATAAAAAAAGACATATCTAGGATGTGTGATATTAAAAAAAAGGACAGAACTGCCAGTAATTAACTACCATACCAGTAATCTGAGACATCTGGTATTCTATCAGCTACTTACATGGGTAAAGTCTAGACATTTGAAAGAATAAAACTAAGGCCCCTCCATAGTGTAGGCAAAAATCGCCCTATACAAGTTAGCGATAGTAATTATAGACAGTAAGTATCTCTTTATAATTTGTCAAAAAAGTTTTGCATACATTGTCTCATTTTTTTCCTCAGCAACATCCTGTGGATTCAATATTACTATTATACTCATTTAACAGAGAAGGGAATTGAGGTTTAATTTTTTCAAAGTTGGCCCAGTTTGTATGTGACAGAGTTAAAACTCTAGTCCAGCTCCTCTTACAACTGTTTAACAGAAAGAGTACAGATTTCTTCTCCTTTCCGTGCTGTGCTCAAAGAATTGAAATTGTCCTAAACACCCCTAATCCTCTGAATCAAAAGACATCAATGAAACTAATACCAACTTGTTTCACTCTTCAATTCATAAACCTTGAGAAAACCCAGTATTAGTGCATGATGAGATTATTTATGGTCACTAATGCATTCATTCACTCAATAAACCTTTATCTAACTTCTGCTATGTGTTAGGGACTGTCCTACTTCTAGAGATTCAACCATGAGATGGAAATTAATCCTTTTCTTATTTGTTTGGTGTTCAATGAACAATACAAGTAAGTACATAGGTGATTATAAATACTGTGTGAAAAGTTATGTTATAGGAAGTCCATGGTGTTATGAGAACTCAGGAATAATACCTTGTGCAGATTGGGAGGGTCAGATAAGACTTCCCATGGTAAGTGATGTCTAAGCTATAACCAGAAGTGGGACCTGGGATGAGCTGGGTTCATTAAAGAGGCAGCAAGACTTGAAGATCTAGATATGAGATAGAAGAAGACGGGCTTATGGAAAGGCCTAAAGCGGGTTACAGTGTTGCTAGAGCATAAAAGGTGGGAGGTGTCTACATATAAACTCAAAGAGATGGGGAAGATGATGCAAGGCTTTGATATCTAAATTGCACATAAAATTATAAAACCAAATGTGATGGATTATCTCTGCAGAAGACAGAGTGGTGTCTATTACATTTTAGGCTTCTGTCAAAAATTTTCTTAAGCTGATAAAGCTTATTGTATAAATTTTTTCCTGGAAAATTACCTTGTGTGAACTAAGGTATTGAATAAATGAGGTATCCCTGTGGTTCCTTATGTTATAGTCTGTTAAGTCACTGGTCCTAGGAATTGAGCAGAGGTAGCTCAGAGAGCAGGAAAAGAATTGGATTCAATAATTCTAATTACCTATTTCTGTGCAGTTTAGTACATTTTTAAACAGCATAATGCTGAGCTTCCATTTTGCCTCCTATTCTTTTTGGGGTTACAAAATCACTGAAGTTTTGCTTGAACCTTAGTGTTGGTCTCCTCAGTATCACTCCCAAGAATATATGAAGTGAGCTCTAACAACCATAAAACGAAACTAGATTAACTTCTCCCCAATTTTACTTTTATATTTAAACACTTCTATAGATACTTTTAATTACAAGGGAAATATTACGAGCCAAGCATACAGTGGCATGCAGCCTTTTTACATTTATTGCTGTTTTGTTTTTCAGTGATACTTTTGTTCAGGAAAAGGTAATGCTTTAGTGATACGTGTGTTTGTAAGAAACATTTCCGAAGATGTAAAATACAATGGGAGGCCTGGGAATCCATCCCAGTTGGCCCCCCAAATATGTTATTTTAAAACATTAATTTTTCACCCAAATGGAAATTAAAAAGTAACATTTTATCAACAAGTCTACTTATCATAGCAGTAAACACATTTCTAGCAAAAGTCCCATTCAGAATTGACCAAATATATTCTAGCCACTAAGCATAATTCTGCTTTACAAATATGGCTTCATCCCGTGAGATTTTGGGAGGAGGGATTCTGGAATAGAGCTTTCTTCCTCCCCCTCTCCCCTCCCCTCCCCTCCCTTTCCCTCCCTCCCTCCCTTTCTTCCTTCCTTCCTTCCTTTGCCAGAGGTATTTCAGTTGTTTAAGTAATTGGGCAGGAGACATGGAGGTCTAGGGAATGGGTAAAGCCTCATCTGTGAATTGGGAATAAGACCTTTCTTTTCTTAGGAGGATTAAATGAGATAAATTTCATAAACCCTTACTTCCATATCTGTCACAGACTCATTGCTCAGGAAAAAAAAGAGTTAGTTTTCTTTTCTATACCCACTTCAACTCCAATCTCCATTTCCCAGTGGCTCCTAACATGGGGTGGGAAGGGTGATCAACAGGAGTAAAAATGAATGAGGACCCAGGCAGGAGAAGTTAGTGCCCTCTTGCATATCTTTGACATGAGAGAGCGCCAACTGCTGGCTCAGGAGCAGACTGCAGTTGCCTTTCTGTATCTGGTGCCATTTACCAGCTCAAGGCCTCTGCAGTTCACTAGAGACAGCTATTGGGTGTGAAAGCCAGACAGTGCCTTCTTTCAGAGTGCAGACAGGAAGATAAGGTAGGAACTACAGTTCTTCTGTACAAATGCCCTCCAGACAGTGGCTGGCCAGAAAAAAATTCGATGCCATACTACCTAGCAGTGCCCTCCTAATCTCATACTTATGCTTGATGTCCAAGATTAAATGAGTTAATATTTATAAAGCACTCAGAGCAGTGGCTGGCTGACATGGAGTAGGAACTATGTGACTATTTCAAATAAAATAAGAGTAAGTAATCCAAGAGTTCTCTGAGATTTCAAAAATAACAGATAAAAATAACAATACTTTGTTTCTTGCTTTACATCTCCTTTTATATGCCCTAGTCACAGACTTCTCTACTTCAGTCACCTCTAATTATGACCTAACCGAAAAATGCTTTCTCTCTTCTATTCCTCAATTCATTTTGAATCCAGGCAGCCTGGCTAACAAAAGATTTTTTTTTTCCTTTTTCTTTTTATCTTTTAATGAAATATCTAGACGATTTATTATAAAAACATTTTATTCCTATAGTACATACTAAATAACATTGTACTCTTGTTTTTAGTAGTTTTATAAGTAAGAATTTGGAGGTCAATGTAGAATTTTGCTGTGTCACTGCAGCATATGTTAATATGGCCGAGTATTTTCCTTACATGCTTTAGTGCATTGAGGATGCATATTCAGTTATGATCCAGTTGTTGGAACAAGTAGACTCTCTTTTACTGGGATGGCTGCTGCTTATCTCTTTCCCCCACTTATTGGTCATTTCACTGCTTAATCGTGCCTCAATTTTAGTTGGATATGAAAAATAAGAAGGTAAATGATCAAGATTTGTCACTCTATTTCTGGTCAGAAATCCTCTTAAGAGTCTTAATGCAAAAAAAAAGTCTTGATATAAAACAAAAATTTGCTTGCAAAATTAAGCCATTGTTGATCTTAATGCTCTACCATTAAAAACTGAAGAGGGATTACCTATAATGATCTTTAAAAGTAGAATATTGTGTCACCTGCCCAGAGTGTCTGATAAATAGACTAGGAACTTGTAGACCAGGCATGGATGGAATAGTTGACCTCTGTGGCTTCCTTTCAAGTTCCTTGATTCCATAATTTGAATGCATAATTTCACATGCATTTATTCAGTAATGTGTGCACCCAGACTACTTTCTGCTAAATGCAGACTCCCACTCTTAAATATTGGAGAGAGAAGCCTGTTAACTGACATTTGCAATTTCAGGATGGCACTGTGTGGGAGAGAAAACTGTCAATCATTTCTGCCAACATCATTCTCAAGGAGAGTCTAAACAAAGTTAGCTTGGTCCAATTAAAAGAAGCAATTATGAGTAAGGAAAAGTAAACAACTCTAAGAAAAATAATATTGCCTATTATAGTGGGAACTCACATTGAAAGGCTGTAGTCTGCTAACTTTCATCTTTGTTTCTAAAGCTGTTAATCTGCTTTGATTTTATTGAAGATTTTTATATGAAATAATCAAAAAGAAAATTTTAACCTTCATTTCATAATAAGGAAAATTCACATTAATGGAAAAATTCAAAAGATCTTGCAGAGCTTTAATTAGGTCAGATATGTTACATAGCCTTTGGGTTAGGAAAAATATATAATGTATTATACTGTGACCCATTTAGCTGCTTTATTATAGAAAATATTGCAAAACAGCCTAGCAGACTGACATTTTTTGCTAAGGTTGAATACATAATATGTGAAATTTGCTTTTGTGCTATAATTCAATTCAAACTGTCATAAAATGCAGACTTTGATATGCTTCATCTTTATGCCTTCCCCTATGTGCAGGAGAAATTAAACTATGCACTGTAATAGCACATAAGTGTGTATTATTATCTCTGAAAGCATAGTGGCAGACTATTTTTACCATTGCCAACAAACTTTGCATTAAATTAATTGACCTTAGCTTACTTGCACAATGATGCAACTGACAGATATCTGTGGACATCAACATTTTGGTTGTATTTCCTAAATAGAAAAATATGCCTGACCCAGAGTTCTGGGACTAATGTAGAAATATATTTTTTTTCCAAATCATTTTTCTTCTTTGCATACCTCTATGTTTGGGTCATGCAACGTAACTTTATATTAGAGAGCCAAAGTACAAATTCAAATTACTTACCAGTGATAACCAGAATGATCAGTGATAAAAGGCATAAGAGCAAGGTGAAAATTTCTTTGGACACATGGAAAATGGTGGCCAATATCTGAAAAAGAAACACAAGCTTCTTCAATACTGGGAAATTGCTAATGGGACCAAAGGGAAAAGGGAATAATTAATTGCTCTCTCTGCAAATTAAGAAAACTACTAAAGATAAGCATGATATGCTGATATATCTATGGAAAAGACTGAACTATCTCTTAAAGGTGTTCACAGGTGGTTATAGTAACTTCTGACTTCCAACTAAGAGGAGATGAAAGTCCAGGGTACCCATGAACAGAAATGTACACAATTTGTTTCAAACATGTTAAGTTGAAAGCCGAAGCCAAAGTTTGATTTAGCTGATGTCTAGAGCATGCTGGAGAATGCTATCTTGATAAGCAAAGTAAAGAAAGTAAAACCATCCTGACCTAGTAAACTAGCACATCCTTAAAGCATTCAACCAAAAAAGCCTATCAATGTCAATGACACATTAAGTTTCAGTAGGTAAAAGGCTACAAGTGTGAGTCTGTCTATTTTCTACGGAACTGGCCCTTTAGGCTGTTGTAGCCATCACATCAAGCACCCTGAAGCAGATTCTATTTCATGAGCATCAGTTTCTGCTAGCAAATGACATGGTTTTGGAAGAGAGCCAAGCTAGTGGCATAAATGTGTTAGAGATTCTGTACTGGATTCCCCCAGGGAATGGGTGAGAGCTATCTAGTCTAGTACTTGGTGAAGGCTGCTGTGAGAGACAGATGGAAAAGCTTCATATATACCATGTTGTTGGGCAAAACTAGATTTTTAAAAATCCTTTATCATCACAGAAAGACAATTTCTTACAGCTTGCTCATGCATATATACATGTTCTAACTTAATGTGTTGTTGTGCCCACTTTTCAAATGAAAAAGTTGAGGCAATTTTTAGCTAGAAGCAGAAGTATATTTAGAACACTAACCAAATGCAGATAGTGACTATAACCACAAACTTGAACACATTTTATGTTTTGTAGGTTTGTTTTCAACTCTTGCATGTTAGCAGAAGCTTAGGTTAGTCATCAAAATATTTTTAATTCAAGCAATTCCAATTGTTTGCTTTTTTATTTTTGTAGAACACTTGTGATGACTTTTTACAAAACACCTACACTTCATTTCTTACCAAACCAACCTGCGTATTTGTCAGTTTTCCCATTGCAGAAAATACCAGAATTACATACTTCTGTATCCAGAATACTACCACAACCCCCCCTTTTTTCCCATTCTGATGTGGGACTGCCATCTGGTGGAACTCGGAAGGCACTTTTGGTTTGGACTTACCCCAAATTGTATAAACATGGTTTCTCAGGTTTCCAAAGCATCATTATAACATACAGGAACCCTATTTCTAGTCTCCAATGGAAATGAACCTACAGCGTAGGAAGAAGACAATGATAATGATTATAGCAGCTGACAGTCAGTGGAAGCTGCAGTGATTGTGATGGGTGATGAATTGGCAAGACAAGATCAGTCATTCAATTGTATTAGTCAAGATTAAAAAACATTCACATACAAGTATATATACATAAAGTATGTGTACATGTTTGTGTGTAGATGTGTGTATGTATCAAACAAGCTGAAGAAAATCACAATGGAAAAAAATGGACTTCAAAGCTAGAGCAGATATGGCAGAGCTGCCTTTTCTCCTTATCCCCTAAACATGTACCCCCATGCTCACTCCCTAGAGTCCCTAACAGAGTCACACATATGGTGCTGCGTGGGCAATGTGGGGTCTCTAAAGACTAGCAAGGTTCAATTTTTGCTGTGCCGCAACCCTGTTACCCTCAGGGATAATGTCACTGTTGCAGAAGACTTACAGTGACAACCCATGAAGTACTTGGTGTACCTGATCTTGAACTAAAACCAGTATCAATCTTCAGTGGGAAGGAGGCAGAGTCAGTACCCAAGTATTTCTGAATAATATGTCTGCCTCCGACTTTCTAGTTTTCAAGAAGAAAAGGTCTTCTTGTGTGCCAAACACTGTGCCAAATCCATCTAAGCTAATTACATTAAACATAAGGTACTTTATATTTTATATGAGGCATAGAGAGGCTAAGACCTTTCTCAGTCAAACGGCATTCATTTATGCCACAGATATGGCACTCCCAGGAACTTTTTCCATATGAAGGAGAGGATGATTGGGAGAATCTACTGACTTCTTACTTCCTCTACTTATATAAGCTGTGCCTGTGTGACAGAAGTAACATTTTTAAAGGAGATAAAACCCCAGGACAGATACTTTCAAATCCTGTGGGGCACTTTCCTTAAGAACATATTTGTTACTTTGAAAGTAATGTCTTTGAGATTGAAGAATTTCACTGTACCAAAGAAAGGTATGCATGTATGTTTTTCATTTGGAGGAAAGTCACAATGGCTGTATGAAATGACATAACCTTTTTCACTGTTAGAGTGAGAGCTGAGGTATCATCTAAGTAACTGCAAGGATCCAGCTGGCATCCATCCCTGAGATATCTATAGGTCCATTCACAAACCGCATAATTAAGAATGGAACTGTGCTATTTGTCCAAATATTCTCTAGTCCTCAAACAAGCAGTACATATAAACCAAGAGGTAAATACTATGGGGAAGTGATCAGAGCCTCATGTTTAACTGACAGATACATGGTCTGTTTGTCATTTTGAAAAAGTGAGCTGAGGAGGATTTGGTGACTAGTTGTCCTTGGATTTCATGGGAGATGACTAAACCTCAAGCACAGGAGTTTAAATTACTTGAAACCCATCCTAAATGAAGGATAGATAGGAAAAGAAGATAGAACATCTTCCAAATGGTAAAAGATGTCAGGAGAAAAATGTGGCAGCACATCCTGTGCATAATGACTTGACAGTACATATTTGTAGAGTGATTCAAAAAATACATAAATTATCTTAGTTATGTAGCAGAATAAGAACTGTATTTCTAATTGCATGCAGACAATACTTTTAAGGCCGCAAATTTGATATTTCAACTTTGATTTTTTTTTTTTTTTGGTGTGTTACACATCCAGTTGGCATACAAAGCATATTTTTTTTTAATTATTTGGAAATAGTTGTGGCTTCATAAAAAGTTATAAAAAAGTATAGAGTTCCTAGCTCCCCCCAATTATAACATCTTACATAACCAGAATATATTATCAAAACAAGATAATTGATATTGATATACTGCTGTTAACTATTGGCCTTATTTAGATTTTACAATTATGCAGTTTAAAAAAATGTTATCTAACATGTCTTAATCATTGCCTCAATTATTTTATTGTTTCAAATAGTTTCTCTGCAGTGTATTAATTTAGAACTCAAAAATTTACTTGAAAATTGGATTTCTTAAGCAAAGCCTGCTCTCTGCATTTATGTTTGCTTTTTGTGTGTGTGTGTGTGTGTGT
>NW_011888845.1:1989488-1993239 GCF_000151845.1 Pteropus vampyrus | reverse complement strand
ATTTTCAGTTTTATAAGGGGAAATCATCATATAAACAACCACTATCATTATTACTGCTGCTAACTCAGGTATTTACTACCAGCTAACATTTATGGAGTACTACATATATTCCAGGAACAATAATAAATTATTTAAATATAGTTCCTCATTTAACCCTTTGAGTTCGATTTATTATTATTCCCATTTTATGGATGATAAAATGGAGGTCTTGAAAATTCAGGTATATTGCCAAGGGTCACAAGGCTAATAGCCATGATTATGATATAGACCCTCTGACTCTAAAATCCATGTTCCTTTCCCTACCCTATATTGTCTCGCTAAGTATAATAAAGTGATCAAAGTTCTGAGATTGCTTCCATGTCTAGGATATAGTGTGGGTACAAAAGAAGTGACCTATTTGTCCTACGAGGCAGAAGAGACTTTAGAGGAGACATCACACTCAGGTTAAACTTGGAGTGGGAGCGAGGGTTTCTCCAGGTGAACCAAACAGCAAAGGCAGCCAGAACAGAGAAGCAGTATCAGCATTGCATCACGTTTTCTAAGGGCAACGTAAACCTGGCTACCGACAAGTAATGTAGAACTGTTGGAGGAATTTTGATGAGAAAAATGAGGGAGACAGGAGCCATGTCATACTCAGGAGACACTTTATACACAAGACAATGGAAAGTGTTAATGATTGTGCTGTGAAGAGTCCTCCTTTATAAATACTGCACTGAAGAGTTAGGCAGCTATTTTGACTAGATGAATGTCAGACAGTATCTTGAAAAAAAGAATGGACTTGAATTTAAATGTTATGGTAGTAAATTAGAAGTGTCACAAGCTCCATCTGACCATTTGCCATTCTTTCCCAGCTTCTCAATCATTGAAAATTGATGTTGGTTGTATGTGAGTAGACTTCAGCTATAAATGTTTGATTGAGACTTTAATTAATTTGGGTCAAAATTAAAGCAATGGTACCTGCTTTAATTTTATATAAATTTTATATATAAAGTATATAATTTTATACTTTATCATAAAACTTTCACATATATTTTCACACATAATCCTCCGATAATCCTGTGAGTTTAGTAGCATAGTTGCATGCTACCATTTGAAGATAAAGCGAGCAGCAGAAAGATAAAATTTTTGCCAAAGACTCAATAAATAGTAGAGTCAAGACCATAGACCGGCCTTTTTGTTCAATCCAGAGTTATTTTGCATATCATCATAATCATCTTCATCCGAATCAAATTATCTCTCATTCTATCATAATTATGCTAGGTCCTTATTTAAAGAAATTAAATGTCTATAATTCCTCAAATATTTTCATATACTGTATTATTCTTTTACATCTGCATACACATTTATTTCTCCTCAGTAATAGATTTTGTGATGGATTTAATATTTTCCACTGGTGATTGTCTACATCTCAGAAATGTCACCTGTCAAGTATATCAATTTCTTCAGTAAATAGAAAGCTTTTTAGTACTTTTATATGAGCTTTGAACTTAACTTCACCTGGTTTCCATTATGTTGTAAGGTGCTTTAGAGGTAGAAATGAATTTTTGGTTGGCTCACTAACCAGTGAAAAATTATTTTCTTGCCTTCTTCGATTTTAAATTTTTGTAGACACTCATTTGAGTTATACATCAGCTGTGGTAAAATGGAAGTAGCTTTGTATCAGCAAAGCAGAAACTATTCTTAATATTAAAATAGTCTATTCTTGTTTTCTTTTTCTTCACAGAATTTAATTGTGTTCATTTTATTTATTTGAATGTCAAAATTCTCTAGATTCCTGCCACTTTTTGTGATTTTTGAGTGAATAGAGAAGCGTAGAAAAAAAGCTGAATTTAATTATTGTTTATTTATTTATTTTTAATTTTATTTTTTTAATTGAAGAAATGGTTAAATTTTTTTTTATTCCCATCTACCTCCCCCCGCCACCCTTTGGTAACCACTAGTCCATTGTCCATGTCCATGAGTCTCTGTTTGTCCTGTTCATTTGTTGCTTTTAGGTTTATATGCCACATATAAATTATATCATGTGATTTTCAACTTTTTCTGGCTGGCTTATTTCGCTTAGTATGATTATTTCAAGGTCCATCCATGTTGGTGCAAATGGCAGTATTTCATCTCTTATGGCTGAGTAATATTCCATTGTATATATGTACCACAGGTTATTTACCCAATCATCTATTGTAGGACACTTCAGTTGCTTCCATGTCCTGTGAATAATGTGAATAATGCTGCTATGAACATTAGTGTGCAAATATCTTTTCAGATATGAGTTTTCAAGTCTTTGGGGTAAATACCCAGTAAACTATTTATCAATTCTTATTTTTTTGAGGAAACTTCATGGTGTTTTCCATAGTGACTGTACCAATTTGATTTTTGTTAATAACCACATGAGAAAGGGATGAAAGACCCTCTGATTCTCAGAGCTTCATTACCACTACTTATCTAGCAACATAATTTAGTAATTAACAAGCTTATATTGGAATCGATTTATCTATGCCTGATAAAAGAAAAAAATTCTTAAGACCCTTAAATGAAAAAATATATTTCTACCTTCTGAATTTCCTTATTAATATCTTCTAACTTGTCATTAGGCTTTATTCATAGGAAAGTTAAAGTTGTCAGTATCACAATTCTAAAATGACTATTCATTTATGTCTTTCCACATATTGCTCACATGAACATATATGGTCACAGAGTAATTCATGACTGTGTAGGTGATGATTAGAAAATATTGCTTTAAAAGAGAGTAAAAAAATTGTGTGTATGTGTGTACAAAATATAAATATATGCAATATAAGGATGATGAATGTTTACAATAAAAAGTATGATAGAAATTAGTTGGATGATTTTATTCCTTTTTTTTTACACTTTTGGTTGCTGTTGTTTCTATGGAAATTGACTATTTAGGAAAATTCAATTTCCTTCTGGGAAAAATTGAATGCCGGGTAGTTTATAGACACTGCAAATTTTCTGAGTTAGAAGGCTTGAGCTCCACTTCTAGCTCTGTGGTTAGCTGGCTAACTTTGAGGAAAACTATGCTTCTTTTTCTATACGTGTAATAGTGTGATCATGTCTACCCAATCTAAAATGGCTTTCTTGAAAATAAATTAAAATATAGCCCTCGAGAGACTTTGATAAAGAAGGTAAAGGTGTTATTCAAATTATATGTTGTAAGTAATTTTTTGTTTAAATCAGGTCAGTTAGAAGTCAGTTAAATGTGACAATACAGACTTTTTTAGCCAAGGCAAGATATTATAATGTTTGTGTGCAAATCTAAGTTATGGTTTGCATAGCCCAGAAAAAAGTTCTAGGAATTAAATTGGAGTCTAAAATCTGAACGCTCAATGCAGGGTAAGACAAGTGGTCAGCCAGAGCATAACTTATAGCTTAGCCAGAGAAATAATCTTTGTTAAGAAAGAATTTGGTAGAAAAATGAATATTGCTTTCCTCTTCTTACCACCTCTAGGCCCCAGAATCTTGACTAGAAGAGTTATATAGGAGCAAGAATCAGGTATCTCTAAAGATTCTTTTACTCAAAAAAATTTTAAGGTAAGTGGATTTGTGAGAATGACTGACTTAATTTCACACTCAGTAATGACACCTGAGTACAGTAAATTGGTCCTGAATCTGTCTGTGTCCTCACATAGACGCTAACCTAAGAGGAGGAGAGTTGGGTTCTGATTTATTCAAGATCCTTACGAGTGGCCAGCATGGCTCCTCTCCTGTGAGCTAGAATGTGGGTCTCAGTTCAGAG
>NW_011888845.1:1960467-1989438 GCF_000151845.1 Pteropus vampyrus | reverse complement strand
AAAGGGATGAAAGACCCTCTGATTCTCAGAGCTTCATTACCACTACTTATCTAGCAACATAATTTAGTAATTAACAAGCTTATATTGGAATCGATTTATCTATGCCTGATAAAAGAAAAAAATTCTTAAGACCCTTAAATGAAAAAATATATTTCTACCTTCTGAATTTCCTTATTAATATCTTCTAACTTGTCATTAGGCTTTATTCATAGGAAAGTTAAAGTTGTCAGTATCACAATTCTAAAATGACTATTCATTTATGTCTTTCCACATATTGCTCACATGAACATATATGGTCACAGAGTAATTCATGACTGTGTAGGTGATGATTAGAAAATATTGCTTTAAAAGAGAGTAAAAAAATTGTGTGTATGTGTGTACAAAATATAAATATATGCAATATAAGGATGATGAATGTTTACAATAAAAAGTATGATAGAAATTAGTTGGATGATTTTATTCCTTTTTTTTTACACTTTTGGTTGCTGTTGTTTCTATGGAAATTGACTATTTAGGAAAATTCAATTTCCTTCTGGGAAAAATTGAATGCCGGGTAGTTTATAGACACTGCAAATTTTCTGAGTTAGAAGGCTTGAGCTCCACTTCTAGCTCTGTGGTTAGCTGGCTAACTTTGAGGAAAACTATGCTTCTTTTTCTATACGTGTAATAGTGTGATCATGTCTACCCAATCTAAAATGGCTTTCTTGAAAATAAATTAAAATATAGCCCTCGAGAGACTTTGATAAAGAAGGTAAAGGTGTTATTCAAATTATATGTTGTAAGTAATTTTTTGTTTAAATCAGGTCAGTTAGAAGTCAGTTAAATGTGACAATACAGACTTTTTTAGCCAAGGCAAGATATTATAATGTTTGTGTGCAAATCTAAGTTATGGTTTGCATAGCCCAGAAAAAAGTTCTAGGAATTAAATTGGAGTCTAAAATCTGAACGCTCAATGCAGGGTAAGACAAGTGGTCAGCCAGAGCATAACTTATAGCTTAGCCAGAGAAATAATCTTTGTTAAGAAAGAATTTGGTAGAAAAATGAATATTGCTTTCCTCTTCTTACCACCTCTAGGCCCCAGAATCTTGACTAGAAGAGTTATATAGGAGCAAGAATCAGGTATCTCTAAAGATTCTTTTACTCAAAAAAATTTTAAGGTAAGTGGATTTGTGAGAATGACTGACTTAATTTCACACTCAGTAATGACACCTGAGTACAGTAAATTGGTCCTGAATCTGTCTGTGTCCTCACATAGACGCTAACCTAAGAGGAGGAGAGTTGGGTTCTGATTTATTCAAGATCCTTACGAGTGGCCAGCATGGCTCCTCTCCTGTGAGCTAGAATGTGGGTCTCAGTTCAGAGTCCTTATTGTTAAGTTACAGTGGATACTTAGTATCTTGTTTAGTGATCTTTAAATTCCGAGTAAGTCCTTGCCTTTCTTTTTCCGGGATCTACAAAATGACAATTGCCCTGTGGTTCTAAAGCCCTCCATCTTTCTGACCTGTTCTTTCACATATGTATCTGTGCTGTCCTGGCAGCTTCCTTTGCTCCACACCATCAACATTTCTTCTCATTGTTGAGAGCCTGGCATTTTAACCCCCTTTTGGCAGAAATAGTTTACTGTTTAGAGTCTGAACTGTAAATATATCTCTCGTTGAGCAGAAACTCTTATTTTCTATCAGCCATAAACAATGCCTCCACACTCCCACCTCTCACCCTTGTGATAGTTCAGATGCTTCACAGTTGAAGCACTTCTTGTTCCCTGTTGTACTTTGATACCTCCTGTCATTTAGGAGGACAGGCTGAATTGCCAAATGGTCTACACAAAGCTCCAAGACCATTAGTGAGGCGGGTAGTGAAGTAAAAGTGAAAATATCTTACTATCGTCCATTATAGGAGTCCCCATATGTTCTCACCTTGGGCCATGCCTGCTATCCTATTCTTGGTGTATTTCTTTATCTTATACTCTTCCTCCTTTTAGACCTGGGCTTTCAAAAAGCCCTATCACTGATTTTAACATGCTGACATATAAGTACTGCATAGAATATTCTTTTACATTAATCAATAGAATACTTAACACTTTACACAAAAGTGTTTGCATTCATATACCTGAGCAAATGGCCGGGCTTACCCCATGGACAATGTGTAATACCTACATGGCCAAGAATACCCGGCAAAGTAACCCTTGGCCAAATGCAATTATTTTCCTCTAGGAAGCATATTTATGGCCATTTTATATAACTATTTCTTTTCATTCATTTGTTTGTTTCCTCTTCTTTCTTGTTTTCACATTTGGAATTACTTCTGGTTATTTTTTCCATTGTCTTTAAAGTACTTGGCTTTACAATTCAATTTAGGATCCTTAATAAATCTAAAACAAGACCTCATGCGCACATAATTGTAACTAAGTAGAGGGAAAGAGCACAAGTGCTTGCACAATAGGTCTTCTGGAGTGTTTGCATATCTAGGAGTTATTCTGCTACAGGCATTCTCTACCTGTAGGTTGACAGCTGAACGCTGATCTGTAGAATTTGCTGTTGATCATTATAATGCCAACAACCCACAGGTCATACATCTTGTCTATATATTAAACATGTCTATATTTTTTGTATTCTTTGTGTATCTATATTATATATACTATTTATATATTTTTTTTATCCTTTTATCTGCATAGTCCAGTGTGAAATACTTTATTAGTTCTATGCAGGAACTTGTTTTAGGGCATTTATAATTTTCTTCAGGGTGATACTCTGTCTTTAAACATTTTAACTTGATTAAATTATCACTCCATTGACAAACCAGTTTATATTAGTTGCAGTCTTATTCATCACTGAAAATAAACCTTTGTATTTTAAACATGGTAACTATATACAGTTAGTGTGTTATTTACTGTGCATATATCCATGACAGAGTGAATTTTTCCACTGTTTCTTTCTCAAGATGCATTTAAAGCTGTCTCATTAGAATTCTTAGTATTAAAAATTACCTGTGCAGTTTGGGACTTGTATGTGAGAAGAAGTATTTGAGCTCAAGTATTCTGTTTCTTACTTTCTACAATATAACCAAACTAACATTGGGGCTTATAGATGGTAAATGATTCAACTCTACAGCCAGAGCAAATATGAGTCAAAATAAAATCCCCTAAGGGAGAGCCATGAGCTGTTTAACTCATCTTAATGTTTTGATCGTGTATATGTATTTCTTTTTCATACTAATCTATAACTATAGATCAATGAAATATAAGAATTATTAAAGCTGTGTAATCAGTTTGACATTCAAGCCAATTTATTTTACTCTTCTGCAAAATGAGATGCAACCTGGGAAAGAAATTTTTGCTGTGGTAATAGCTGCAGCAATTGAGCTCATATCACATACCATTTTGTTTGCTACTCTATTTAATATTCACAACAACCCTATAAAGCAAGTACTGTTATTATTCCCACTTTACATATAAGGTGAGGCCTAAAGAAATTAAGTAGTTTACCCAAGATGTGGCAATTAGCACATCTACAATCCAGCAGTCTGTGTTAGTGGTTTTGTTTCTTTTGTAGTTCCAAAGGAAATGCGAGTTACAGTGATGAGCCATATGCTTATTAGGAATACAGTTCCTTAAGAGGCTGAATCAGAGATTGGAAACTCTTATCCGGCAGTTAATTCTCGAGAGGCCTGTGTGCAGAAAGGCTCGCAGAGGTACTGGAGTTCCGCTGCTTAAATCTAGCTTGATCTCATCTTGAATATGACCGTTAACTGTACTCAGATAATTTAAAAGTTTTAATACCAGGCACTGTTGGAATCCTAAGATGGTAGAATATTATATTTCCTCCTTCAGTTCACATAGATCAATCAGAATGTTCTTGACAGATTTCCAGGGGACATTCTATGAAAAATTTCATAAACTTTATTATTCTTAACCATAATTATTTTGCCAATTTTGAGGCTCTGTAAAATATTAACTAGAGCCATAGGTGCATACATGAAACCAAGTGATAGGGCTTTTAAATGACATTTTCATGAAAGCAAAAGTGAAGCATTTAGAAATCCAGGCCCCTTGAACTCTCAGGGTGTTCAGTAATATTAGCTATTAGCTGGTCTTTCATGCATATGCCATTAGAGGCTCTTCATTTTAACAATCACACATCTGAAGTCTTGTAATCAGTCGATGGAATTTCAGAAGAAGGCAGAAAAAAATAAGAAGCAAAGGTATATTTGATAAAAGTAAATAAAATTATTCTGGAGAAAAATATATATCTTGAAATAAAATATGTAGTATAGAAAATCACAGAAGTCCAAGACAAATGATTTTTAAAAAAAAAAGTTTGACAAGACTTTCAAGAAGCTAGATGTAGCTACAAGAAACACAGGAGCAATTATATATTCTTAAAATAATCAGATGCAAGGATACGGTGATAAAAATGCAAATCTTAAGGTGCTATTAACTAGCTAGAGGTCAAAGCAATGTTTTTCCTCAAATCAAAACATCAGAATTTTTCCTCAGTCAAGTTTTAATTTTTAAAGGTTGAATATTTATGGGAAATCTAAAAGCTGAAATTGTCAGAAGTCCTTGAAAAAAAGGTTAAGCTAAATTATAAGTAAATACAAAACATTCATGAATGAGCTTGAAGGTGTCCATGAACACCTTGAATTAAAATGCAGAATATTCTCTTGGAGAAAGTTTGTACCTTTCATCAGATTTCCAACAGAGTGCAAAAACTCTTAACACTTATTTCTTTAGAACAGTATTTTTCTTTTCTCCTTTCTTTTTTAACCTGTCCATGAACTAGACTGGTTTGCAGATGTCATAGTTAATGTGTGTTAATGACTTTATATAAAGTTGTAGAATCATAGACTCATAGAATTTCAGCTTCCATACTCATGTATCTCTTCTGTTTTATTGCCAACTAAATGATGTCTGTGCTTAAGAGCCAGTGGTGTGAAAGGAGAAAAAAGAAGCTTTGGAGCCAGGCAGATTTGAGTTTAAAGCCTTCTCTCCTATTTGATTTGGTTTCATAAGCTTTTTGAATCTCATTATGCCTTACTTGTAATAATGCTGATTATATATCATAGGATTGTAATAGATTAAGAATGCTTATACACACATACACCCCCACTAAGATCTAGGTAGAACTTTGTATTAGTCCAAGATATTTCATTCTATGTTTTACCATTTTATCAAAACATTCTTTTATGTACTGTATTAACTGGAATCTGTCTAGATACAATTTTTCCTGCAGTGTGTGTGTGCGTGTGTGTGTGTGTGTGTGTGTGTGTGTGTGTGTGTGTGTGTGTCTTCTTGTTATTCATATATTACAAGTCTAAATCTTCTTGTGCCTGGAAAATCCTCTATTCTTTTCTAATATTCTAGGGTTACAAGTATTCTCATCATCTTTGTCATTCTCTTTAGGTATTCATATATTTTATGCCAGAGTGTGTATAGTCATTCTCCCATCAGTATTTGCAAATGATTTCTTAGAATTTCCTGTTTTTGTCTGAAAGCTTCAGTTAAGCACTTTCTGACTATAGGTCTTCTGGGAATGTGTTTGCCCCAT
Organism: Pteropus vampyrus; assembly: GCF_000151845.1. Taxonomy (NCBI): domain Eukaryota; kingdom Metazoa; phylum Chordata; class Mammalia; order Chiroptera; family Pteropodidae; genus Pteropus; species Pteropus vampyrus. The sequence goes on along the minus strand of NW_011888845.1, from coordinate 1,983,892 downwards.
CTTTGAGGTTCGCTGCATAGGTCTCTGTTGTCTTGGTGACAATCCTACTATTATGACCCAAATTCAGAAAACTGTGAAATGAAATGTTTGCTTCTAAAACTTCTGATACAGTCAGTCCAGAGAATACCTTTACGCATTCATAACAACATAGGCATAGTTCTGTCTGGAAATGAAATAAAATAGAATGGATTTGCCAGGATAAAATTTCTTAGTTGCCTATTCATAAGTAACCTCTGTGGAGGGAAAATAGTGTAAGAGAGAAAAAACAAGACTATGTATACTTGTATCTGTGCTATTATATACATTCTCCTTTTGTAAAATCAAGAGAAAAGAATCTCATAAGTGATGATAAAAACTATCGGAAAAATATTTCCTGAGACATGACCCTAATTTCCTAGGGTTTGTTTGGGGAAAACATTCTATGACTAGAATGTCCATTTCTTATGTCAAGGGATTTCTAGTAGCTGAAGTAAGGCATGGCTCTGAAATGAATAAGCCATAATGATAATTCCTTATATTTGTCATTTCTGTATTTATTCATTTCACACACATGCATTAAGTATCTAGCATCATTTAAACACTGTGATAGAAGCTTCTGGTGCACACAGGAGGAGAACAAGATGACTCTTTCCCTTTAGCAGCTCACTGTCTAATGAGAACGGACGCATGAACAAATAAGTGTGGAAAACAAACTATGTGCAGAAATGTTTAATCATTTCTGTGCCTGTAAAGGAAAGCTTTCTGGGAATATTTTTCATTTGATTCTAAGCAGCTGAAGAACAGGGCCAGAGTAGGGCATTTTAAACAGAAGGAACTGTACTTGCAGAACAGAGTAAAAGAGGTCAGAGAGATGGCTCTACACACCAAAACCTGTAAGCCATCTGACCCCACTGGAGGGCACGGCACTTGGTCCTTGCTACACCATCCTGGGATGTCATTTTCCCATTTTACAGAAGTGAGAGTAGATGTTCCAAGTAGTTAGGAGTATGACCTAGAGTCTCTTATTTAATGAGTTAAATCACTGACCTTGAACTGCAGGCTTATAGCTGCTTGTCTAGCAATTTAGTCACCTCACCAAAACTCTGCTGACTTTGGCTGTCTAAAGACAAGACATGTATCCTTTCATCAAGTCCTGCTCCTCAGATTTGTATTTGGATTTTTTTTCAGTCATGTATGCTTTTACTTCTGGTGAAGAGTAGACATTAAACAAGGAAGCTGAAGCTGTATAATATTTGCTTTATTAGTAAACCATTTAAAAGCATTTCAGTTTGACTGCTTCTAACCAGTCACCAATGAATGTACCTGTGTGCTTTCTCTATTCTTATCATGCTTTCCTTCCTCCCGCTTTGTACTCTCTTGTTGTGACATTTACATTGTTCGGATTTCTAGTTCGAAGCAATTCTCTACAAGATGCATTTTAAAATTAAAGAATATCTTCCTGCTGCCCCCTTTACAGTGATAGACTTATTTTGAAAGTCAAGAGATGAAAAGTTTAAATGAAATTTAAAGTAATTCATTAAAATGGATGGTGTATTGAAAAACAAATAACCTATACATGACATAAGCTCATGGAAGCATATTTTAATTGAGTTTGGCAACTATTTAAGTATTCGCAAGCCTTTTGTGCTTCAAGTCTGTTCAAGGTCTTCATATAGAAGGTTAGAAGATGAATAAAACATTGTCCCCACCCTTAAAGTATTCTCAGGTTAGTAAGGGAGACAAATATTTAAAGTAATTAGAACACTAAATACAGAATACAGCAATAGAAGCACATTTAAAACATAGAGATGATGCTGAAGAGAGAGTTACTTGGTCTAAAGAATGAGGAAAGTTTCCTGGAGAAAGGAACTTCAAAATTGTATTTTTAAAACTACCAAAGAGTTGTCTAGGAGGAGCAAGTTAGTGGGAGCAGAATATTCTCAGCAAAAATAATGTAAAAAATATTGATGGGTTAAATGCTATGTGTTGCTCAGGATTGTTAAGTCCCTCAGCCTTAAACTTCAAGTGTGAAAGGACAGTGAGAAGAGGTAAGGTCCGGATGAGGCTGTGGGTGAAAGGCTTTGGGTACCGACCTGATTGCTTAGACTTAACCCTCTGGGCCGTGTAAGCCAGTGACGGGTTTAAAGCAAGAAAGACAATTGAACAGACTTACATAATAGAAAAAAATAAATATTTTTTTCAGTTTAAAGACCATATTGGTGGGTGGGGGGAGGAGTACAGATTTAGATAAGGGACGCTAGTTAGAAAATCATTACAAAAATCCAAAAACAGATGATAAAATATTTTAAAAATATATATAAACTCATAGCACAGATACTGTTACCTAAGGCAGTGCCATGGAGAAGGGAGAAAATTATTTAGGAGGGAGAATCACTACTAGAAACTAGTGGCTTGTTGGCTTTGAATAGTGAGGAAGATAGAGCGCAAGATTACTTCCAGGTTTCGTGAGTTGAAGGAAGAATAAAAAGTGATACCACCTACAAGACGGGAATACAGAAGAAAAAGGTTTGGGGGAATAGTCATCCATTAATTTAACTAATATCGTTGAGTACTTACTATATGCTAACATTGCTCTAAATGCTCTATATACAAAAAATAAAACAGACAAATATCCTGTTCTTAGGTAGTTTACATTTCATAGAGAAAAAAATAAATAATGTACAAAAAGGATATTTAATTCTGGGTGGTGTTAAATGCTGTAGAGAAAAAAACTAAAGCAGAAAAGCAAATAGAAAGAGGCCGGAGGCTGCAAATGCTGTTATAGGTAAGATGGCTAATAAAAGGCCCTTCTGAGAAGGTGATATTTAATTGGGGAAATGAATGAAACTGACACCCACATGAAGATCTGGAAAAAGAACATTTTAATCAGAGAGAGCAGTGATTACAAACACTGGCATGAACTAGAGAGAGCCAAAGTGGGGAGTGAGGTAGGAAATGAGTTTCAGTGAGAAAGGAATTGACCTTGCAATAGAGAAGAGTTTGAATTTTATGTTATTTGAAATGGAAACTGAAGAGTTTGACCATCAGAACGACAAGATCTGATTTATGTCTTTAAAAGATCACATTGGCTGTTGTGATCACATATGTCTTTAAAAGATCACGTTGGCTGTATAAGAATAGATGCAGAGAGACTAGTTAGAAAGCTAATTCAGCATTTTAGAGGGAAACCATCATGTCTTAGACAAGGGAGATGGAGAGGAATTGAGGAATATTTGCATTCAATATGTATTTCACTATATAGATACGTGGAAGGATTTGTTTCAAAGTGTGGGAAAAGATTAAGGTGGAATACTAGATATTTAGCCTGAGCAATTAAGGTGTGGGAAGAGCAATGTTTTGGGGAAAATATGGAGGAAATATTAAGAATTCATTTTTGGATATATTAAGCTTGTGATGCCTTTTAGGCATTCATGTAGCGATGCTGCGTACATGATTGGTTATCTTCCTCTGGAGTTATGAGAGAGTTCCAACTGGAAATACTTTGGGAATTATCAGCATATTCGTGATTGAGATCACTTAGATTAGAGGAGGGCAAAAGATGGAAAGGAGGCCGAGAGGCATTGAACCTGGACACGTACTGCAAAAATCAGGATAAGGACCACATTAGGAAAGGAGAGTGAGATGAAACGGAGAGATTTAGGGAAATCTTATCTATGAATTTCAGTGATAAAAATATTACTAGAAAGGGGGTAAGGATCAACTATGTCAATTGCTACTGACAAGTCAGATAACTAAACACTGAGTAATTGCAGAGTTTTTTAAATTAACAGGATTCTGCCTTTGAATGAAGTAGCTCAAAAATTAGGAATTAAGACCGGTACATATAAAATTATTGCGCAAAAAGAATATCAGTACTTAAAACAGACACAAACCACTTTCAGGGGAGCACAGAGAAAAGATGTATCTAAATGGGAGAATAAGAAGGGCATAAGAAAGAACAAACAGCCAACTTCAGAGCCAGAAGTGCCCTTGACCAAGTAGGCCTGCTTGTATCTCATAGTTGTTTAATATAAAAACTTTATTCTGAGACAGAAGCTAAAGGGATTGTGTACTGATGAGGTCATTACTAAATTTAATTTCTGTTTTCTCTAGCTCCATTGGCCTGTATATATAGGCAAATTAATATATATAACATTAATTATTTTATTAGCTTGTTGCCCATGTGTTTAATGGAAAAACTTAGTCTCCTTCTCTTCCCTGAGTTATTTCTAGGAGTTCTCAGGACATGGGTTCATCAAATGTTCTGTTCTTAGATGTTTTTCTTCCCTGTTCACTGTCATGCTTTATTCTTAGAGACTGTAAGTCTCTACCTCCTTTAGTTTGGGGCTTCAAATTGAGACTCACATTCAGAAGAAAGAGTATCTCTATCTTTTCCTTTCCATTTTTGATCTCCACAACACTTATTAACTAAGAGCACAACACCATTCAATTTTTTCCAAGAGCACAATGCTGCTCACCCTTTCTTTGTGCCAAAAAAGCATGTTCGAATGGAACGTATAAATCCACTCTCCTCCAGCCTATCCTACTAGCTTGACAAATATGTCTAGACATGTCTAAACCACAGCAGTGGGCACAGCCTAAGCTCTTTGCTGCATAGATTATGGGATATATAAGAGATTAGAAGCGCACAATAATGAAGCAGACCAAAAAAAAAAAAGTATTTTAAAGCCTTAGGCAAGGAAAGGAAATAATCCACCTATTTTTTTATTTTTTTTATTTTTTACTGGAAGAAATTGAAATCAAATAAATTTAGCTGATACATCTAAGGACACAAAACTCGATTTTGTAGAACTCAGACATGTACCCAAGTCTTCACATCTTAGGCTATTTCCTTTTCCGATAAAGTAAAATGCACGCGCGCATGCGCACACACACACACACACACACAGAGTAACTGAATTTTGAATACAGTCTAATTCCTTCCTTTTAGTAGGGAGATTAATTTTTCCCGTCCTCTTGGACACAAGAGCGCTGTTTGAGAAGGGAAGCAAATATGGTAATATGTCGATATATTCTATTATGGATACAGAACAAACATACAATTCTTGGCTAATTTCTCTTTGTGTTTCAAGCTTCAAACTGTATTAACTTGTAATGTGGAAGCAATAGATTTGACTACATTTACTTAAAGGATGGGGAACTCAATAAATGTTGATAAGGAGTATAAGATCTCAATATTTAATTTCTGAATATTCATGATTCCTGTGGATAGCATCATATAAGAAGATATTCATAAACATAATATGTGTTTACTAAAACAACTGGTCAGACAAAATACAAATCTAATCGAACTAATAATTGGTGAATCAACTTAATTATACAAATGGCCTTATGTAGATAAAATATGTTAGAGTTTTAGAATTTATTTGTGTAAATAGCTGGAATTAGATTTTTTTGGTAGATGGTTAGAGAAGTACATTCTCTAACCTGTTTTCACAATTCTACCAATTACCTTTTTAAAATCCTTTGTTTAATTCAGTGCCCTTATTTAAAATATTTTCTCTATTTTCCATAGAACGAATGTGAAACTTCTTTATATGGTACTCAGGGTTCTTTCCATCTAAACTTACCTTTCCAATGGTGTCACTTGCCTCTGTTCGTCATTCTCTTTTCTATCCATACTCTTTTTTCCCTCTTCTTTTTATTATTCTACTATACACCTTTGGTTGAAATGCTGCCCCCAAATTATTGTGCCTGTATACATTACACATTTAGTCACCTCTGGGCCTTTCTTTTGGGATGCCTTTCTCTTCTTTCTTACTGGTTGAATGCCTATGACTTCTCCAGAGACCCATATCAAATGTCAACCTATCTCAGAATCCAGTAATCACTTATTGACTCCATTACAATTCATAATCTATTCACAGGACCATCCAGGCTACCAGCTATTCCTTTTTCTATCCAAACTTGTGCACTTTTTCATTCTCCAAAGCAGCCAGTTTAAATCTTACCACTTTTTTCGATTCTCCAAACCTACTATTACCGCTCATTCAACTGACTCACCAAGAGGCCAGCTGTTAGGTATGAACTCTACCAAAATATACCTTTTAACCTCCAGATATATTCATGTCCTCACTCCATCTTTCCCCTTTCCCACAAAGCAGAGTGTCACCTTCCAAATCTTTCACCTGTGCTCTTGGTTGCATTCCTTTCCGCATCTGAGATTCTGTTCTATCTTTCTCTTATACCTTTGATACCTTCTTTTTGATTATCTTCCTTTTGTCAACCTATAGTATATTTGTTTTTGTTTTTGCTCATTTGGAACAACACTATTTCCCAATATTTCTACCTCTTTCTCAAACAAATGCCACATTGCTCATTGCTTGCTTTTTATTTGATGAGCAAACACGTTGAAATGTTAGTTTATATGCATGACCTTCCCTCTATTTATTCTTCAGTTTCATGCACTCAGGTGTTAACTTGCACTACATTACTGGAATGATTCTGAGGTCTAAATTATGATCTTTTCATTTTTTTTCTTATTCTTTTCACTTTTCTCCAGCTCAATACTATTGAATCACCTGTTCTTTCATGAAATACTAGTGCCCACTTTTGGTTTTACGAATGAATATGGATCTTATAGTATCCTCATACACTTTTCCGATTTTTTTTCCGGTCTTTTTGGAGCTCAGGGTCTAGGGGGACAGATCTGGTAATTCATGTCCTTCATGAGATATCAGTGGCTCCCCATTACCCACATAATAAACTTCATGGCTTTCTACAGTCTCAGTAGAATCTAACTTTTGCACAACCTCTTTAGTAGCCACACCAGAAGGCCTCCAAAATATCATGTACATTCATACCTCTAGGCCTTGGATTACACTGTTGCTCTCTGTTTAGAACGTTGTTTCACACTTTTCAACTTGAGAAAGTCACGCTTATCTTGCAAATCATCTCCCAAATGTCACTCCCACTGTGCCTCTTGCATTTCCTGATTATTACACAGAGAATTAGTGACTGCGTCCATGTTGCCTTAGCACTTTTTATGTGCATTACAACTTTTAATAAATAGCACAAGTCATATATTGAAAGTATTTTTAAAATTTTCTTTTTTATTACATTATTTCCTCAATTAGATTAGGCTCTATATTAATATTTACATTTACAGTGCTTAACACAGTATAAGTGATCACTAGGTATTGATTTATTTGATCATAGTCTCTTTGATCAAAGCTCTTTGGCAAGGGAAATTCTATAATATTCCTCCATATCGCATATCTTTATAAAAGAAATTAATGAAATATATTGAATAAAAAAATTGTTCTGCAATTTAAATGGTGAATTTGTAGCAGTGAGGGGGAAAGCACTTATTTCATAATTACTAAAACAAAATTAAATATTTTAAATCAATATTTTAAAATATAATTATTTATTTATAGATATGATCATTCAAATTCAATTAATACTGATTATAGCTCTTTTTTCTTCATTTTTCATGATTTCTTATCTCTGACTCTTCTGATTTCTCATTCTGTTAAAACATTTAGACTATCTGAAAAAAATGCCACCTTAAAATGAGTCTATACTCTGAATTCACACTCTATAAAATAGTGTGAACATTTTACAAATTTTTAATCTTGCCAAAATATTGATAACTCATTTGATAGACTGTTTTTTTACTCAGTCTATTTTTAATTTATTTATTGAATTCCATCCTGCTAATGAATATAACTAAAGGTTTAAGAAAGCCTGATATGGGACAAATTTTATTCTATTTTACCTTAACCCATGAAAGTAACTCCCATCTCTCAAGGGACATTATGGAATTCTTCTCATGTATTGAAGACCTTGAGAACAGACATAAAAATTCAGATTATGTATGGCCATTGAACTGCGGAAGCAGGTGTTTAGAGCCTGCCTTCACCAACCAGATGAAGCCCTTCCACCAGTAGGGACCATGACTTCTGTGGCTGGATAAAGCAATTATGTGCTAGAGCCTAGAGCAGTGGCTGTATTTTATAGATGTTTGTACTTGAATGAATGATGGCCATAGTAATTATTTTATATACCTAAACTCATTATATTATATTTCCTGTGTAGGTTTAGGAGTATAAGAGTATTTGCAAAATCAGTGTTTATGATTTGATAAAATTAGGGTATTGAAGTTAAGATGGATTAATTTTTTAACTCCTGGGGATTTGCTTTTTTCAAAAAAATAATGTATAGACATAATGGCATTGCCTATAAGTATAATATAAATAAAATATCCATATGATTACACTTGTTAACTTGTAATCTGAACACTTTGGCTTATATAGTTACAACCCATATTCTTCTTTTATAGACAATAAGGACATTACCCATTTGCCAGATGTTCAGAAATAAAGAAGTACTCTAACTGTGAATTCCAGGATAGGCTTTTCATACTTATAGATTATAACTTTGGATGTAAACATCTGAGTTCATATTTTTTTCCAATCTATAACAGTATTAACATTGAAAATCTTCAAAAAGAAAAAGCTCTCATAATTCCAGAACCTCGTAAATCACTGGCATTCATTTTCTATGTTCCATTTCAGATAATTTTTATAACACTAATTTAGAATCTTAACATATGTACAATTTTGTGTTCTGTGTATAAACATATTGCCCAACAGAATTCTCCGTGTTACTAAAATCTTTTATATTATTATTATAATGGTTACATAATAGTCTAGATTTGATATTCTAAAATTTACTTAATACTCTCATTATTTACTTACAAAATATTCAGGTTTATTATAGAGACATAAGTCTGTAAACAGCCTGTATTCAAAAGCACTTATAATTTCACATCCAAGTGACAACTGTTAATATATTAGAATATGTCTTGGATATTTTAAAAATCTAGCTTTCTTCCTTTCTAACTATCCATATGAACATGGGCATATAAAAATAGGTTTTGTATATATTTTTTTAAATGTGGCCCTATAATATGTAATAATCTACAAATTATAATCAGAAATTTTATTAGTGATATTATGACCAATTTTCGTATTTATAAATCTGAGTTATCTGTACAGTATTTTATCTTTGGAATATATCATAATTTTAAAGTAGTCCCCTATTATTGCACTTTTAGAATACATTTAATTTGTTACAATGCTATGGTGAGCATCATTTCATTATACAGTTGTCTTATTACTTAAATTCCTAAAATTGTGTTAAAGGTATGCATATTTTAAGACTTTGAAACTTATGGACTGGACAGCCGCAAAAGAAGGTTATGTGGTGTTAATATTTCTAACAGCAATAATGTAACACAACTTAACCTTTTTGATCATTTAAAAAAAACTCTTTAGCATGAATGACTTAAACAAATTATGAAATATTTTAAATAAACACAATTTTAGTTATAGATAATGTGAGATAATGGTTATATAAAAATGGATTTTTTAAGATTATGTTGAAATAAATACTATTTTTTTTCTTAAGGTGACAGTGATTAGTGATATATTCTCTGCTTGCTACTTGATCATAGATTACAAAATAAAAACAGAGACAGTATGGTAATGTTGCACAAACAATAGCATCTCAATTATCAGTAGCTTGTAGATGGAGTTCTTTCAAATTAATAATTAACAAAAATATTTATGTGTATTTCACTTGAGTGAGGGCTCAGAGTCTGAAATATTTTTAAGAACCAAGTAATTTTTTCTAGGATACTATCCACTTTATAATCAGACCACTGAGAACAGCTCAGTTGGCTAAATTTATCATTTAGCCAGGTGATAGGTGAAGACATTTTAGGGATTGAGTTATGAAAACATTTAAGTATGCAAATTCCTATTTGCTTTTCCTTGAATACCTAGTCACAATAACTTTGTTGCGTCTTTAAGAAAGCTCTAAAATATTTGTAAAACTAGTTCAGTAAGAATATTCAAAGTCAGATGGATCTAATTTCTTTTTTATATCTGGAAAAAATAAAGCTAAATGAAATTAAATCAGGCTCCCCTGATTCCAGTATAGTAGTTTCTGACCTGGCATTTAGTGGTGTCAAAAGTACAGTCAGAGGGAGAAGTACTCGTTTTGGTGATATCATTCATCACCTTGTCAGTTGAATACAAAGTAGAGATTTGGCTTCCATTTCAGATAACGTCATTGGAAAGTTCTCAGACTCACAGGCTTGTTACCTGAATAGTCTGGTGAAAAAAAAAAATACTTTTCAAGACCTTTATTCTGCTTCCCCTAATTGTACATTTAGCACATTTAAAATTTTTTCAAACCTAATCTATTTTCAATTCTATGTAGATTGTATCTTTTTTCTTCAAATAGTCCTTTTTTGCATGTAAATATTACACAATATGAATGGATAAAATAGAAATAGCAAGTTAGACTTCAAATATAATAATTGTATAATTTAATAATATTTCTCATAATACATTAATCATGCAATACTGTACAAGATAAATCATATAAAGTACATTTTATATATATTTAATGGTGGATATCATCAGGAAGGAAGTGGAAAAAGGAAGGGAAGGATGAAAAGGGGAGATAAGAAGAGACAAGAGGGAGAAAGAAATATAATGAACGCGTGATGAATAAAAGGAAGTCCTTTCACTGGCAGCTCTTTTCAGAGAATTAGCTACAGCAGTGTTTTTCCAACTGTGCTCAGAGAACCACTTGGAAAAAGGGTAACACATACCCTTGTTATAAGTTAGCTTCCTGCATGCCACTCCATATCTGCTAAGTCATTTTCTCTTAGAATGGGGTTCAAGGATCTGTATTTTTCATGAGCAGCAAAGAGAATCTTGTGTCCACTGAAGTTTGAAATCTATCGAACTAAAATGTAAAGTTAATTGAAAATTCTGACCTGTTGCCTAATTAGAAAAAATCGTATTGGCTTAGAAAATCTTCATATATTATGACTTGTCATCAGTACTAAGAAGAGTATAAAACACAGAACTCTAAGAAAATAAACTTTTTATGGAGAACACATTGGAAAGCTGTAACTGGAGGACTCATTCACCCTATTCTATTTATTACAGTTGGAAGGCTTATCCTTAATACTCAATGAGGAGAATTTTAAGATGGAGTAACTTTTTACTTACAGAGGATTTTGTTACAAGCGAAGCTAAATGATGAGTGTAATTAATGTTTAAGTAACACAGTAATTAAACTGTGTAGGTGTAGCATCTCCCTGAATTACTGAATCATACAAATTATGTTAAGAATTTTAATACCAAATATTGTTTGCATGTCAACATATTTACTATAAATCTATTGCTACTGGAACATATTTGCCCAGGCAAATATTGTAAATACAATCTGAATAACATAATGGCGGTTGATCATTATGAATAGTGATTTTCCTTAAATTAAAAAAAAAATACCTTTGGGCATATTTTAATTATGACTTCTGAGAGTATAAGACTATTTCACTATGTAATTTATATAAATTTTTCCATCTAAGAAAAAAATTAACATGAAGAGAATAAAAAAGCAAGAGATGAATTTGCAGTCCCAAAGGTCAAATGATAATTTTGGATTTCCTTCATTTTAAAAAATATTACTGATACCAGTGTCAAAACTATTGATTATTAATGAAAAAACATACTTACTATGGAGCTATTTTTTGACATGTACATTTTAATTTGTGTTTAAAACATATTAATCTTTGCCTCTTTTCCCTCCAATGTTTGAAATTGAATTGCACATGAAGATATTATGCAAATCAAGACAATTCTTTCCAAGCTCTGAAAATTTAATGTCAAAAAATACATATTTTAGCATACATTATTTAGTGAAAAGTTCACTTTTATATTTTCTGCAAAAGTGCTCCAAGCTTTAGAGTAAGAGAATTTTCTGGGTCCTTTGTTATAACAAATGTTTTAGACGTTTTAACTTCCTCGTGGTTGTCCAAAGATGTTAATATTTGACTTTTTTTCCGGCATTGCACCAATTTTATTTTCATTCTGTTGTTCTTGTTATCATTTTCTTATCTAAGGGCATAAATGGAAAATCACTTAAAGGATCAGTGATAGACAACCATCTTTTTCCTGGTCAATAATTTAGGCTGTGTTGGGAGATTGATTCCGGTGAGGTATGGGACATGTCAGAATCCTTAGAGTGGAATGGAATAAGGTTGTCTGTAATGTAAAATGTTTCATAAATACTTCTGAAAATAATTACTGCCACCATCACCATCTTTAGCCCCAACCCAGTGGGAATCATTGCCCTGGACACTACCAGCAGTGATAAGACCTTTCGTTACTTACCATGAACATGGCATGGCATGAAGTAGTTACTTATCAAAAAATGACTGAGTTGTTTATTTGTGAGACTGAGCATATGACGCAGTAAAGACCATTGCAGTGAAAATCGGGATACTGACTTCTAGTTAGCACTGCCACTGACTATTCAATTCTGAGAAAGTCAACTGATCCTTCTAGGCCTCAGTTTTCTCCTTTGAAGAAAAGTGGTTTGAGGTAAATGAGTTTGAGTGTTTTCTCCAGTTGCACAATACACACAGGTTTATGATAAGAAAAATACAAAATGTGGTGGTGAGATAGACAATGATTAGATCACAATGAGATTGAAAGTGAATAAAAATTAAACGATAATTAGAAAAATATGAAAAATCTAAATTTAAACATGTTTGGGATAGAAAGAAAATATCTAGAATGAGAATAATAGAAAGAGGAATTATGAACATATCTTTAAAAGTATGAGGTAATAGACACTGGTAGAGGGATCAGGTAAAAAAGAAAGAATCACAATACTTTTCTCTAAATTTGTATGTGAGTAGTTAGAAAACAAATTAATAAAATTATATTATAAAATATGCTTTTCAACACATCTGCTTTAGGAATTTTAACCATGTTTTAAAAATTAACAAAAATAACAATGTAGATTCTTTTTTTGTAGTTTTTTATCCTTTGTTTCTTTATGAGGGCTATTTTAAATATAAAGATAATCTTCCAAAATTGGTTAAAAGCAAACAACTCCATTTAATCTCATATGGTCAGTAGATTTTTAATACCTGGATATACTACTATTAAGCCTTAACTTACTATCAACTCAACACCTGTTTCTACTTTCATTCTTTTGATTTACACTTTTATTTATATAATAACTATTTGAGATAAGAACAGTTTAATTCCTAAGTGTCTACTTTGTAAATATATGTATCTTGAAGTTTAAATACTTTCGTATATTAGATAATTCTATCAATTGCCAATTGTAATAGAGGAATTTTAAGTACTTTAATAGTGCTTTACAGATAACATTAACACTGTCAAGATTATTTATTCTTTGTACCTTGCCTATTGTGAACAATTCCTTTGGGAATGATTGTGCAAGTCAGTGGCCTGTATAACACATTAAGGTTTATTTTCATTCTGAAGAGTCGTTTATTAGGTGCTTCATTGTGAATGTTGTTCCCACCAGGCAATGTAGAAAGATTGCAACTTAGGGGTTTTTTAAGAATTGAGTCCGGGGAGTCTAAATGCTCTTAGCGTTGTCAGTACGGCACACTTCTTTTGTACCCACTTGGCTAAATTGTGTTTGGTATTGTCAGCTAAATATATTAAAGAGTCACAGTTACAAACAGGCTTTCAAAAATAACTGGACCTAATATTACCTTGTAGCAGGTATGTAGGTGTACATTAACCTGGGAGCATGTAGGAACCAGATGATGAAAAGAATTTGACTTGACGTGAATAATGAAATGCTTTGTTTCATATCCCTTAGCCAATCCATCAGGGCCCTTACTCAAATGCTTTGAGTGTTCAATACAGAATTTAAGTTAGAAAGTAAATTTCAGTTTTTAACCTCTCCATTTATGGTATTCGCAAGCTAAATACTGAATCGCAAAAGATAGGCCTCATTTATTTCTGAATATTATAAAAGGTAGTTACAGCATTAGCATAATTATCCAACAGGCTAAATTTGTCAAAGTAAACAGAAATGTTTAATATTTATGGAAAAAGTAAGACAGCAGCATTCTGCGTAACTTTATTGAGTTAGATCTTTCTTATCAACTTCCTGAAATGAATGTTTATTTCCTTAGTATGATTTTTGTTAATCCAGAAATAATATTAGTACTAAACATTCAACTTTAAAGATACCCAAATATGATCAATTTCATTATCAAGAATACTTATATATGTCTGTGTATATGTGTGTACTCCTCGTTTGATATAATAGTTCCATGGAAATTTTTTCTAAATTGTGAAACTCAAAGAAAAAACTCAAATAAAAAAAAATCACTGGCCTTAAGCACATTTTGCATGTATAATTGCATAAAATAGACATATGTTACAGATACACAGCCAAAAATATTTCACAGAATTTTAATATTTGCATTGCTTTATATTTTTCCTAAAAGAATGTATTAATTTGGTTGATATATATTATGCAACATTATGATACTTTTTAAAAAAATGTCATAATAATGCATGTATTTATCATAATCAGATTTATAGAATTATTCACCACTCAAAATCATTTTATATGTTGTCTTTTAGAGCAATATTAAGCTTTTCAACTGAAATAGTAAGCAATCAGCTGCAACATATTATCCTCCTCAGAATAAAGAACTTCCAAAATCTTTTGTAGTTTCTCAGAAGTTATAATGGCCTAATATGTCATAATTTTAGACTACAAAAATACTTTAGAACAAGTATTTTTTTAAAAATATGGTAACAGGAGACAATTGCCTTTAGACATTGCAATTTATTTACGTTAAACCTTTAAAATAGGATCTATTCATGGTGTTTCGGCTTCCATTCCTATTTGTGCAGCATATGCTTTTTTGGTTTTAAACTGGTGATGATAAAACTGTACATTTTGAAAGAAATCTTCAGTCATATGGGTAGGTAGGTATGGGGAAGGTGTTTTCCAACATCCTTTCTTCTGTTTTTAACTTTGAAAAGTCCTAAAGAAATCAAATAAGGATCCATTCCTGGAAGAAGAATGGAATCTAGTCAAAGATCAAATAAAATTAAATACCATGAGTAAATGCTTCTATTTGAAAGTACAAAAATGAATTGATATGAGAAGAAAAGAATGTTATTTTATGGATTTTAAATTAGCAAACTAAGTTAAATTGACTTTGACTAATTAATTTAAGCACTCCGTAATATACCAAGATGTGTTAAATCTCAAATTAACCTAGAAATACTTAGTTTAGAACAAGTAGCTAGTGCTTATTGAAATAAAAGTTATGATTATTTATTATGAAAATGATTAAGAATCTGCGCTGAGTTATGACACTGTTAAATAGAGTTATTAGAAAACATAACAGAGTATTAATATCTAATTATATAAAATTGATTTCTAATTAGCTCTACAGGAGTGCAAAAATAATTCCTGCAGTATTAATGACAACTAGATTAAAGAGGGAAGCTTTTTCTCTAATTAGTTTGGATTGCAAATTCTTATTTATGAAACAAATATATTCTTAATTTTTTTTTCCTAAATGCTATGGCTCTTAAGCTACCTCTTCTACTGAATTGAAGGTTTAGTTGTCTTCTTTGCCTTAAAGTTGTAATGTAATCACACAGAGAATACAATGAGAAAAAAAAGACAGACCCAACCCTAAAAAAATGTGTGAATTGTTTGTAACTGATATTTGGTGCTCTCTTTGTTCCTTTTAATTATGTGTCCTAATCCTCTTCCAATGTAAGGAGCCTTCAGGGACACTGGCTGCATCAGTACTATCTGTCCCACCCACTCAGCCCACCCTTCTCATCCCAGGCCTGGGTTTTAACTTCTCTTGACTCCCATCTCCTCATCAAAACTCAACTCTGTTGGACACAATACCATTATCTCTTTCTAAAATTCCTGTTGACAGCTCACTAATCCGATATGAATCTTCTAAATGTTGTTCTTCCATATGTAGAGAAAATTTTCTAACCCAAACAGACTTCTCAAGATAACCACTGCCTTTAATCTTCACAACACCCAGTATCTTATATAATATATACTTATATTCCATACCTTTCTTCCTTGTTAGACTAAATTTATGAATGTATAGAACATCTGTTTCACTCATCTCTGTATTCCTGGAAGGCTAACCCAGAGGCACCACCACATGGTTGGCCACTAGATACTGAGTTTTTTCTCATTTATTAAATTTATTTTATATTTATTGAATAAATGAGAAAAAAACTCAATATCTAGCTTGACACAAATGCCAATAATCAAGTGTTTATTACCTTTTGAGGTACTTGATGGTGAAAAGGTACTTATTCTTTCCATTTTTTCTTGTGTGTATAAAATTTGTGACTATTACTCATTTCTTCCCTTTAAGTCATTATTTTTATTCCTCTATATCCTCCCTCTATATCTTAATATTGTTTTCTAACTGGTACTCCTCTACAATATAAAAAGCCTGTTTAATGTGTATGCTACTAAAATGTTAACAATACTTTTAAGTAACAACATTACAAGCACTATGTTTAGGAAACATCTAGTGAAACACCCAGCAACACCCACAATGTCTTTACAATGAATCTTCTAACAATGCTTACTTAAAATGGTTGTAAAGTTTTAGTAAAAATGTTTGTGAACATTTTGTGCCTAACATCCATGGTAAACCCTAAGTAAACTGTAGCTATGATTTTATTTCATGCTGATTTTCAGACACAAAGCTTTTGTGAGAAGCAGAGGCAATTAAAAAGAGTGGTTATGAAATGTAGGAGAGTTGTATGGTAGAACTTTTTGATAAACATAATGATCTGATTTCTACCATTTCTGTTGTCATCTACCTGCTCATTACTGTAAAATATCTGTTGTGCTTTTAGTTTAAATGTTTAAAGTCACGATTTGTATCTTTAGCTGGAGTGAAAGGAGGTAGACAAGAAAGTGATGAACTGAGTTACTCTTTTCTTTTTTTTTTTTTTTAATAAGCAGCCAAAGCTCATGGAACACAATAGCTTTTTGCTCTAGTAACTGGGACCAGTTCATTCTCTTTTGCTGTGTTAGGTGAGAAGCTCACAGACCTAAGGCTTTAGTGGAGGAAGAATGCAGATCATCTGTATGGTTCTCTGGGCCCTCAGTCTTCTCCATCTGCACACTCTCCTTACAATGTGAGTGAGAACAAGCACACACTTGGAAGTTAGGTACAGCTTATTCACTTTTACCTACCTTTAATGTCACCATACCTTCAAGTAAAATTGGAAGCCTGGTTCCTACTTCCATTAATAAGAATCGAAGGAATCCTGGATGAAAAGCACCCAGCAGCACTCCTGGCAAACAGCAGATCCTGAAGTCATTGGTCTCTCTTCTTTCCTTTTCTAACCCTCCATCCCAGCCATTGTAATGTGTGAAAACCCTCTTAGAGAAATGAAACAGTTTGGTTTGATGGGGAATACATAAAGGACATTTTTTAGAGTCAATGGTGTGTCTGGCATGAAACCTTCACTGGAAAGGAAAAAAGCAGTTCAAGTCCTGGTTAGTCATCTCACTAGCTGTGTAATCTTGGGCCCTCAACATTTTATGGACCTCATTTTTCTCCCATTAAATATGTTTAATTATGTATCACTTGCAGCTCTAATTATCTACTATTCTATAATGAACTATCAGGCCTTAATATCTTCAGACAGATAAATCCGAAGAAATGTTATAAGGTTTTGCCAGTATAAAAGTTCGAAATAGGGAAAATTCAAGGACAAGAAAGCCTCTCTATTCTTTGTTATATCTTCTGGATTTTCCCTCTTTCAAATTCTTAAAGAATCCAACTCTGTGGAAAGATAAATTTCAAAAATATCTACAGTGTTTCCATAAAAGATTGATAAGTACATGTTTCAGTATATAAAACATTTGACTTAAAAGGAACAATGCACATGGCAGATGCTTCTTTATCTTGAAATTTCACAGCTGTCATCTGTTGCAACAACGATGGTTGAGTGAGTGGAATATTGTTTGTTCCACTAAGGAAATTATTCAGCCTTCAGTATATAAAGACATCTTTCATTTTTTTCACCTTAATTCTGAAAGCAGTGGAACAAGCCTATCTTCATTTGTAACTAGCTGCTTAATGCCAGTTAGATGTCTCTCCATGACATACACCCCTTTATAAAATCTGTCTTTCACCTGTTTCACTACATTAAAACTGCTTATTCCCATTGCAGTGACCATCTAACTGCCATACAATTTTTCATCTCCTCCTTAATATTTGTGCACTGCTTAGTGCTTTCCCTGCCCCCCTTCCACCACACACACTTTTTTAAACTCCTCTGCACCATCTTGCATTCTCCCTCAATTCCTTGTTTCCATTATTAGCCTGCCTTTCTTCTCCTGTCTGCAAATAGATTGCATCCTCAGATGATTGCGCTTTATCTAATGCTTCTTTCTACTGTACTTATTCACTCCCATAAACTGAGTTTAGTTAGTACCTCTAGGGCCATGACTCCCAATCCCTGTGTGTAGTGCTGACATCTCCCATATATATCCAGTTGCTGTTGGGTTTTTCTGCCTAGAAGTACTACTGAGCACCTCAGAGTCCCAAGTCCCAAGGCAAAATTCACACCGTTCCCCCATGGAAATTTATTTCCCCTTTCTTTCTTATTCTGGTGATCGATACTAGCTTTGAAGTTACAAAGCCAAACTTCACTGTCTCATTCCTTTTTGCTTCTCGTTTGCTTTGTGCTCTGGAATTTTTCTCCATGATATTTTTTTCAGTCACTACTTTTTTCTCCAATGATCACCATCCAGCTGCTATTACCTTTAGTCAGAGTCACTGTGTACTCTTGTAGTTGGTTTGACATCATCTCTTTTCCTATCTGCAATCGCCCTGCATCTCTGCTAAGATAGACTTATTAATTATTCACATTGATTGTATAATCTTCCTTCAGTATAGCTTCCATGGCCTTTTGCATTGACCTGGCATTCAAGGCCCTATACAGAAAAGCTGATCTACCTTATATCCAGTACTCACATTCCTGTTCATTTAATTTAACTCAGTTAATTCTATTGCAGCTATAGGCATCTCTCTACTTTGCTCATATTTTCTCTTCGTAAAATTCTCCCTTCCTTTTCACCATCATAGTTATTAAAACAATTTTCTCCCTCTTTTCCTTCCTTCTTCCTTTTCCTTTTTCCTTGCTTACTTCTTTTCGTTTTCCTCCTCTTTATTATTTTTTCAATTCACTTACTCATACTTTTATTTACTCATTTGTCCACTTATTTGACAAAATTTTATTTCACCGTTTATTGTGTGCCTGGCAAAATTTTGGATATTGAAAATAGAATGTTAGAACAAAACAAATACCATACCCTATTGCCTCTTATGGTCTAGACAAACAGATAGATGGCACTCAAATCGTCACATACATTGTGGCCAGTTCTGAGAAGAAGAAGTACCGAGTGTCAGGCTGTCCTTTATAGGCCTGGTCTGTGTTCCAGGGTTTCTTCACATGCCACCTTTTTCAGGAATCCCCTTCCAGTCATTCGGCCAGGATGTAAATTTTGTGCCCCAATAAGAAGGCAAACTTTTTTTCAATTACAGTTGGGATACAATATTATATTAGTTTTAGATGTACAACATGGTGATCAAACATTTATATAACTTATGAAGTGATCACCCCAATAAATCTAATATCTATCTGACACCATACATAGTTATTAAAATATTATTAAGGGAAGGGGGAGGGAGAAAATAAAAATATAAAATGTTAAAAAAAACAATAAAAAAATAAAATATTATTGACTATATTTCTTATATTGTACTTTGCATCTCTATGACTATTGTGCTTTTTAACCCCTTCTCCTTTTCACCCCCTAACCTTCCTCTTATCTGGTAACCATGAAAATGTTCTCTGTATCTATGAGTTTGTATCTGTTTTGTTTGTTTTGTTCTCTACATTCCACATATAAGTGAAATCATATGACATTTGTCTTTCTCTGACTTACTCAACTCAGCACAATATTCTCTAGGTCCATCCATGTTGTTGCAGATGGCAAAATTTCATTCTTTTCTTTTTTTATGCCACTTAATATATTTTTTCAGTGATATGTCTTAAAGCCCTCCCCTGTATATTATTTGTTTATATAAAAATTTTAACTGTTGAGTGAAATGGACCATATATATAATCTGCCTCTGATTTTTTAAATCTTTACAAAATCCATCATACTGTCATATAAATTGGAAAGGCTTAGAAAAGAGTTGCTAATTTTAATAAACTCAATTTGTAATAATCTGCATTGTTTTATTTAAAATTTTATTGCATTAATGAAGTTTCTGACATGTATTTTATTTAAATACCAAAGAATTTAGTTCCGTGATGCAACTGGATATTTGAAAAGCTACAGATAATACTAGTTAAAATGTGAATTGTACTTGTATGTGTCTGACACTGTTTTGACATAAATATTATTCTATTTAATATTCTACAAAAAAAAAAAAACAGGATTCAACACTATTCTTATTCACATTTACAGATGGAGAACCTGAAGCACCTAGAGTTTATATATATTATCCAACATCAGAGAGCTAGTTAATTCAGTAAGTCTGACTCCAGATTCTGTGCTCTTAAGAAAGTGGCTCAATTGGCTCTCCTAGATGTATATATGCCTGTGAGATGAGAAAAAGGAATGCTGATGGCATTTAGAAAATAAAGAAAAGAGAGACTAATCTCAAGTATGTTTTTAAATATAGTAAGCACAATTTAATAGTCAGCTTTTTATGTAACCAATCTGATCATCTCCAAAATGATGAATAAGAAAATTAAGGAGAAGGCATTTAAAAAAGGGAATTAGGGAGAAAATGAAATAATTATTAATTATTAGATGGAATTCTAGAATTTGTCAGAACACCATGATCAAAAGCAGCCTGGTGAGATCATTTTGATGTAGAAAATCTAGTTCCCTTTTGACTACTTCTTCCTTTCTTGTATTTGTTCCATTCGAAATACCTATTATTTAATATATTTGAGATGCATTGTCATAATAAGAATAGTTTTAAAGCTTTCTTCAAGTAGAGTTATTGTGTTCTCTGAAAGCCAATATTCTTATTGTTTAGCAGTTTTTCTTACTAAAATTCAAAAGCTGACTTCAAGGTCCATCTGATGTCTGTTTGAACTGCCAGATCTCATACTGAAGAAGTAGATCATCATGCACATAAAAAAAGAAATTGTTTTTTGTATAAAGTTTCAGTTTTAAAGACTTGGACTATACTTTTAAAAACTCTATAGTGATCTTAAGAAATAGAAATTGTCATTCAAGCATTTTGTGAGGCGCTTTATTTTAGACTCTGGATTAAATGACTCTGGTCATTAAAGTTAGTGACAATTTGAAGATGCTGTGCTACCACTAGGTTCAGAATCTTTGGAAGCATCATTTTCTTTTATATTCTACAAGAAATAGAATATAAGCTAGCGAATATGGTTCTAAGCTAGAGAATATGTCATTCCACTTCTAGGAATCTAAGTGAAAGGCATAAACATAAAGCACTAAAAGTTTCAGACACTAAAATGATTGCTACTGTAAATTCGTAACAACTGAACTGAAGAGGTCCTCAACAGAGGCAAAGGAAGGCAGATTTTGTTCATCTGCACTGTGGAATATTATGTAGTCACTAAAAGGTGTTTGGTAAAGTTGCTATTAATGTTATCTGAAAGATTTAGAACACCAAATTCTAGAGTGAATATGATCATAATTCTGAAAAATTACATAGGGAAAAAATGGAGTAGGTATGGATAGTTTTGATACTTTAGAAAGTTTTACATTTTGAGTGAGAAAGTATAACTTTTATGATAGGAAAAAGTGAATTTACTTAAGAAAATGTTATAGCAAGTTTTCTAATACTCTTTAGGAGCTTACAGATTAGATAAAGAGAGAGGGAGATGGAAGGATGGATGGAGAGAGGGAAAAAAGATAGATACTAATATTCTGTGATTTATTTAAATAACGGAAATGCTTATTAAGGTATGCAGAAGCAAATATGTTTCATTTTTATGTTATTTTTGGTGTTTTAAGACCTTCATGATAAATAATGATGAGTATTATTTTTTCTATCATGGATATTGTTTCTAGTTTTTCATGAGAAGATTTTTTTCTAGAACTACTCCTATGTTGGTTAATAATCAAGTCACTGACTAGCAATCTTGATGCAAAATACTCATGCTTGATGTGCTCTGTGAGATACTGTGAGTAGAAGACTGAAAATATATTTGGAATATGGGGGTTAGGTTATAAAATAAGGAAGGGAAATTCAGTTGCTTCGTTAAACTAAGTAATCGTTATTCTGGCACAACAATTTATCGTTAGAAGTTCCTTCAGTGAGTTCGTTAGTGGTAAACTTTCTTAGGTTTTGTATAAAAATATCATAATAATCACCTCATTCTTATATGATAATTTAGTTAGGCATTCAATTCTATGTTATTTTTCTCTGAAAACTGAAGATTTTACTTCACTGTCTTTCACTACCTTCTGATTTCTGTTGTTCTTATCTTGACTAATAATTATTTCTTTATAGTATTTTTTCTTTGACAGCCTTCAATCATTTTTTTTTATTGCCCTGGTGTGTGGAAGTTTCACTGCTGTGTGCTTAGCTGTGGAATTCTTTATATATGTTTTACCTACTATCGATCATTCTTTCTACATGTAAGGTTTCATGTCTTTCATCAGTCATGGGACTTTGAATATGTCGCATCTTAAATTGTATCAATTTTTCATTGTGAAACTCATATGAAGGGTAGGAGGGGTTTATTCTATTCTCCATGCCTCCTAACCTCTCTTTCATATTTCCATTTCTTTATAATTCTGTGAAGAATTTTGAGTCATATTTTCAGCTTTACCTTTTAAGTCACCACTTTTCATGTCGTGGTTGACCTACTGTTTATACTATTCTTTGCATCTTTATTTTTAATGACTGTATTTCTCTTTTCTTTAATTTCCTTTAAAATAAACTTTCTTGAGGTATAATTTACATAAAATAAAGTTCCCTGATTTCAAGAGTATAATTCATTAGGTTTTGATGTATATGCCCATGCAACCACAACCAGAATCATCATGTAAAAGATTTCTATCAGTTATTTTGGTTTTTTATAATATTTTTATTTTTTGTTAGTATCATTGCTTTCACATATCCTTTCACATATCTTCATTCATTCCTTGTGTCTTTAGTCATTTAAATGTGTTCATGATACCCATCCAGTTCTATAATCTGAACCTCTTCTGATCTAATTATGGTTTGCTTTTTGTTTAGTTTTTTAATAAATTATGTTCATGGTAGCTTTGCTCCTTGGTAGTTTTTGGTCTCTGTATTTTGTAAGTGTAGTTTGAGCGTATGTTTTATACATTTTCACCTGACAGTTCTGTATGACTATGACCTTTATGGTGGGTATGATCTTAAAGAGAGGATTTGCATTTACTTTTTCTAGGTACTCCACAGGTACCAAGACACTTGAAAGTTTTTATTGTAATACTTCACATATAAACAGAATTTTTATATATGTAAGGGAATACATACATATATACATATATATGACATATATAA
>NW_011888845.1:1955301-1960147 GCF_000151845.1 Pteropus vampyrus | reverse complement strand
GCAGATTTTGTTCATCTGCACTGTGGAATATTATGTAGTCACTAAAAGGTGTTTGGTAAAGTTGCTATTAATGTTATCTGAAAGATTTAGAACACCAAATTCTAGAGTGAATATGATCATAATTCTGAAAAATTACATAGGGAAAAAATGGAGTAGGTATGGATAGTTTTGATACTTTAGAAAGTTTTACATTTTGAGTGAGAAAGTATAACTTTTATGATAGGAAAAAGTGAATTTACTTAAGAAAATGTTATAGCAAGTTTTCTAATACTCTTTAGGAGCTTACAGATTAGATAAAGAGAGAGGGAGATGGAAGGATGGATGGAGAGAGGGAAAAAAGATAGATACTAATATTCTGTGATTTATTTAAATAACGGAAATGCTTATTAAGGTATGCAGAAGCAAATATGTTTCATTTTTATGTTATTTTTGGTGTTTTAAGACCTTCATGATAAATAATGATGAGTATTATTTTTTCTATCATGGATATTGTTTCTAGTTTTTCATGAGAAGATTTTTTTCTAGAACTACTCCTATGTTGGTTAATAATCAAGTCACTGACTAGCAATCTTGATGCAAAATACTCATGCTTGATGTGCTCTGTGAGATACTGTGAGTAGAAGACTGAAAATATATTTGGAATATGGGGGTTAGGTTATAAAATAAGGAAGGGAAATTCAGTTGCTTCGTTAAACTAAGTAATCGTTATTCTGGCACAACAATTTATCGTTAGAAGTTCCTTCAGTGAGTTCGTTAGTGGTAAACTTTCTTAGGTTTTGTATAAAAATATCATAATAATCACCTCATTCTTATATGATAATTTAGTTAGGCATTCAATTCTATGTTATTTTTCTCTGAAAACTGAAGATTTTACTTCACTGTCTTTCACTACCTTCTGATTTCTGTTGTTCTTATCTTGACTAATAATTATTTCTTTATAGTATTTTTTCTTTGACAGCCTTCAATCATTTTTTTTTATTGCCCTGGTGTGTGGAAGTTTCACTGCTGTGTGCTTAGCTGTGGAATTCTTTATATATGTTTTACCTACTATCGATCATTCTTTCTACATGTAAGGTTTCATGTCTTTCATCAGTCATGGGACTTTGAATATGTCGCATCTTAAATTGTATCAATTTTTCATTGTGAAACTCATATGAAGGGTAGGAGGGGTTTATTCTATTCTCCATGCCTCCTAACCTCTCTTTCATATTTCCATTTCTTTATAATTCTGTGAAGAATTTTGAGTCATATTTTCAGCTTTACCTTTTAAGTCACCACTTTTCATGTCGTGGTTGACCTACTGTTTATACTATTCTTTGCATCTTTATTTTTAATGACTGTATTTCTCTTTTCTTTAATTTCCTTTAAAATAAACTTTCTTGAGGTATAATTTACATAAAATAAAGTTCCCTGATTTCAAGAGTATAATTCATTAGGTTTTGATGTATATGCCCATGCAACCACAACCAGAATCATCATGTAAAAGATTTCTATCAGTTATTTTGGTTTTTTATAATATTTTTATTTTTTGTTAGTATCATTGCTTTCACATATCCTTTCACATATCTTCATTCATTCCTTGTGTCTTTAGTCATTTAAATGTGTTCATGATACCCATCCAGTTCTATAATCTGAACCTCTTCTGATCTAATTATGGTTTGCTTTTTGTTTAGTTTTTTAATAAATTATGTTCATGGTAGCTTTGCTCCTTGGTAGTTTTTGGTCTCTGTATTTTGTAAGTGTAGTTTGAGCGTATGTTTTATACATTTTCACCTGACAGTTCTGTATGATTATGACCTTTATGGTGGGTATGATCTTAAAGAGAGGATTTGCATTTACTTTTTCTAGGTACTCCACAGGTACCAAGACACTTGAAAGTTTTTATTGTAATACTTCACATATAAACAGAATTTTTATATATGTAAGGGAATACATACATATATACATATATATGACATATATAAATAAGACATAATAATGAAATTATTATACTGGTTTTCACTCCCCATAGATTAAGAAACAACTTTACATGACCACTTTTTACATTAACTGCTCAAGACTTAACTAACCACTCTGCTATTAGGTTTTCTCCCTATTTTTATACCAGAACATGTTTCTTTTGAAGAAAACATTCATTTATTTATATACTTAGCAGCTATTTACTGAATGATCACTGTGTGCCAGATATGATTCTAAGTTCTGGGAACACAGGAGTGAGCAAAACAGACAAAATCCTCTACCCTTAGAAAGTTTACATTCTAATAGATACAAGAAAATAATTAAAAGGAGTAAGTAGCATCCATAGTCTGCTGGATAGAGATAAATGCTATAGAGAAGAATTTTAGGAATAGAGTAAAAGAGTGTTAGTTGGGGTAGGAATTACATTTTGGAAAAAAAAGAGTCACAGAAGGCCTTCCTGAGAAGACCTAAAGAAGGTGAGAAAGTGAGGAGTGAAGTTATGTGGAAGAAGACTAGTCTAGGTAGAGGGAACAATAAAAACAAAAGCCCTGAAGTGGTAGGATATGTGCACAAAGAAAAGCGAGGGAGTCAGCTCTGCTGGAGCAGAGTGATTATGGAGGGACTCAGTAGCAGATTAACCGAGAACTAGAACAGGGCCCAGATTGTGTAGATAGTGGAAGAAATTTGGCTTCAACTCCCAGTAGAACTGGGAGCTTTTGTCGAGTTTTGAAAAGAGAAATGATGCCGTATGATTTGTTTTAAAGAGATCTACCTGGTTGCTGTGTTGAGATACACTGGAACTGATAAATGATAAAGGAAGAAGATATTCCAGGAGGCCATTGTATTAACGCAGATGACAAATGGTAATTTTATCAGAATGATATAGCAGGTGGTATTTTTAAGGTACAACCTATAGGATTTGTTGATAGATTGATTGTGGGGTATAAAAGAAACAGGTCAAAAGTAACTATATTGTTTTTGGTCTGAATAACTGAAAGGATAGATTAACTACTACCTGAGATGGGGAAGGAAATAGGATGAACATAATTTAGAGAGGAAGGTCAGTTCTGCAGATGGTAAATTGGAGATCCCTATTAGACATCCTAGTGGAGATTTCAAATAAAATAGTAGTTCAGGAGAGAGATCAGGACTGGAGATATAAATTTAGATGACATCAATATATAGATTTTCTTCAAAGCCCTGACAATGGATGAACCCAGCCCCCGCGCAAAGTAGTAAAGGTAGAGAAGAAGTGAATTCTAGGAACTGAATTTTGGGGAGTCCTATGTTGTGAGGTCTTGGAGATGAAGAGAAACTAGAAAAGCAGATTGAAATTAAGCAGGCAATTTATTAGAAGGAAAACCAGGTAAGTATATTATCTTAAAAGTGAGGACAATGTTGGACGATCAAGTGTGCCAAGTGGTTCTGACAACGTCAAGATGAGTACTATGATTTGACAATAGCATTTGTAATTTGGTTTAGGATGAGAAAGAAAGTGATTTTTTAAAAAAACAATGTGAGAAAACAGGGATATAGCTAGACAGTGGAGATAAAAGAGTGTATTTCTCAAATGGTGAAAATGGTTTATAGAGAGAAAAAATCGAAGAGAGAAAAATTGATGGTATGGAAGAAAGAAAGGAAACTACTGGGATTCCCTCTGGACTGGATGAGAAGGCATGAATGTAATGCAGCACAAGTGGAAGAACTGGCCTTTGCTAAGTGCCCACAGAGCTCTGGGTTTAAAAGGATATTTGTTTTAAGGTGTTTCATGAGTGCTTTTTGTCTGTTTGTTTGTTTTTATTTTGTTTTTGTTTTTTTGTTTTTGCTTATATAGTCTATAGGTTTTCAGAAATCACCATATATTTTCACAAACATACTGCATCATTGTTAGTGCAGCATAAAATACCCTGAATTCTCTAGCCTCTTTCTCTGTGGTCCAGTCACTTTGGCCTTTTAGTTCCTGAAAGCTGCATGCTCTCATTTGCCACAGAACCTTTGCATATGCTGTTCCACCTGCCTCCAAGGGCACCCAATCCATGATTTCATTCAGACCTTCATAGCGCTTTCTACAGATGTAACTTTCCATTCAGTTGTATGCTCATTTGAATAATGTCAGTCTTTACCATTTGGCTTTAATTGCATGAGGCTGGGACCACCTCTCTTAAAATATATTAAAAGCACATAGTATACTGAGTAGCAAACAATAAGATTTTTACTATTTATTTATGGATTGACAAACATATTATGAATTCAAAGCATTTTTTCATATGAATAAAAATATATTTTTACTTCAACATATATTTAAATTATATGATACAAAAGTAAATGTAAGTGTTTCTTATTATTCAGTTTGGCTACTTAGGTAGTGTATAGATTAAGTAGATTATTGTCAGAACTGCACTTAGTTCTCTGCTGTCTGGATAACATTTTAGTGAGTCAAATGTAATCTCAATAAGCCAGCAAGTAGTTTTACATTAGAAGATGTTCTATCACTTTGTTCAGAAGAACAGAATGCATTCATACAGAGAATGTTATTTAAATATCCAAAACTAAGCTTAAATTTAAGAACCTTTACCTCAAATATGTACAGTATTTACTCAGTTAAATAAAATATTCACTGGTTTCTAAAAGCATCTTTAGTGAAGCATGTTGATATTACAGCTGAAGTTTGGGTAGGACTGTAAGAGCAGAGGGTTGGAAACAAATTTAAACAAAATATATTTGAATCAGTGGCCCCATGTGCATTCAAATTCATATACAAACAACATAATGAGGAATAAAACAGTGTGGCTAATATTTTATTGATGTTCAAATATCAAGAGACTTTCAACACTAATTAAAACCTAGTAGCATAAGCTATTGCATCAAACTAGAAATCAAATAAAAT
>NW_011888845.1:1935860-1954871 GCF_000151845.1 Pteropus vampyrus | reverse complement strand
GAAGATATTCCAGGAGGCCATTGTATTAACGCAGATGACAAATGGTAATTTTATCAGAATGATATAGCAGGTGGTATTTTTAAGGTACAACCTATAGGATTTGTTGATAGATTGATTGTGGGGTATAAAAGAAACAGGTCAAAAGTAACTATATTGTTTTTGGTCTGAATAACTGAAAGGATAGATTAACTACTACCTGAGATGGGGAAGGAAATAGGATGAACATAATTTAGAGAGGAAGGTCAGTTCTGCAGATGGTAAATTGGAGATCCCTATTAGACATCCTAGTGGAGATTTCAAATAAAATAGTAGTTCAGGAGAGAGATCAGGACTGGAGATATAAATTTAGATGACATCAATATATAGATTTTCTTCAAAGCCCTGACAATGGATGAACCCAGCCCCCGCGCAAAGTAGTAAAGGTAGAGAAGAAGTGAATTCTAGGAACTGAATTTTGGGGAGTCCTATGTTGTGAGGTCTTGGAGATGAAGAGAAACTAGAAAAGCAGATTGAAATTAAGCAGGCAATTTATTAGAAGGAAAACCAGGTAAGTATATTATCTTAAAAGTGAGGACAATGTTGGACGATCAAGTGTGCCAAGTGGTTCTGACAACGTCAAGATGAGTACTATGATTTGACAATAGCATTTGTAATTTGGTTTAGGATGAGAAAGAAAGTGATTTTTTAAAAAAACAATGTGAGAAAACAGGGATATAGCTAGACAGTGGAGATAAAAGAGTGTATTTCTCAAATGGTGAAAATGGTTTATAGAGAGAAAAAATCGAAGAGAGAAAAATTGATGGTATAGAAGAAAGAAAGGAAACTACTGGGATTCCCTCTGGACTGGATGAGAAGGCATGAATGTAATGCAGCACAAGTGGAAGAACTGGCCTTTGCTAAGTGCCCACAGAGCTCTGGGTTTAAAAGGATATTTGTTTTAAGGTGTTTCATGAGTGCTTTTTGTCTGTTTGTTTGTTTTTATTTTGTTTTTGTTTTTTTGTTTTTGCTTATATAGTCTATAGGTTTTCAGAAATCACCATATATTTTCACAAACATACTGCATCATTGTTAGTGCAGCATAAAATACCCTGAATTCTCTAGCCTCTTTCTCTGTGGTCCAGTCACTTTGGCCTTTTAGTTCCTGAAAGCTGCATGCTCTCATTTGCCACAGAACCTTTGCATATGCTGTTCCACCTGCCTCCAAGGGCACCCAATCCATGATTTCATTCAGACCTTCATAGCGCTTTCTACAGATGTAACTTTCCATTCAGTTGTATGCTCATTTGAATAATGTCAGTCTTTACCATTTGGCTTTAATTGCATGAGGCTGGGACCACCTCTCTTAAAATATATTAAAAGCACATAGTATACTGAGTAGCAAACAATAAGATTTTTACTATTTATTTATGGATTGACAAACATATTATGAATTCAAAGCATTTTTTCATATGAATAAAAATATATTTTTACTTCAACATATATTTAAATTATATGATACAAAAGTAAATGTAAGTGTTTCTTATTATTCAGTTTGGCTACTTAGGTAGTGTATAGATTAAGTAGATTATTGTCAGAACTGCACTTAGTTCTCTGCTGTCTGGATAACATTTTAGTGAGTCAAATGTAATCTCAATAAGCCAGCAAGTAGTTTTACATTAGAAGATGTTCTATCACTTTGTTCAGAAGAACAGAATGCATTCATACAGAGAATGTTATTTAAATATCCAAAACTAAGCTTAAATTTAAGAACCTTTACCTCAAATATGTACAGTATTTACTCAGTTAAATAAAATATTCACTGGTTTCTAAAAGCATCTTTAGTGAAGCATGTTGATATTACAGCTGAAGTTTGGGTAGGACTGTAAGAGCAGAGGGTTGGAAACAAATTTAAACAAAATATATTTGAATCAGTGGCCCCATGTACATTCAAATTCATATACAAACAACATAATGAGGAATAAAACAGTGTGGCTAATATTTTATTGATGTTCAAATATCAAGAGACTTTCAACACTAATTAAAACCTAGTAGCATAAGCTATTGCATCAAACTAGAAATCAAATAAAATGAGTGTTTGGTCCTGATTCTTGCTGCTTATGTGATTTTTAAGAGATTTAGATAATATAGAACTCAATTCCATGGCTAATGCATGGAGGCCAGAGTGTTCTGCTTTTGCCCACTGTAAGACTGAAGTTTATGAGAGAGAAATGTAAATTACAAGTATAGCAGTCCACAGAAAGAAATCACCTAATACAAGGACCCCCAATTCCAGGCCGTGGACAGGTCAGTGGCGTGTTAGGAACCCGGCTGCACTGCAGGGCAAACAAGCAAAGCTTCATCTGTATTTGCAGCCTCTCCTCCAGCACTAGCATCATCACCTCAGCTCTACCTCAGATTATCAGGCATTAGATTCTCATGAGAGCACCAGTCCCTGGTGCCAAAAAGGTTAGGGACCATTGGCCTATTATTACCCAATGATTAAAAAAAATTATATCAGTAAATGTTCAGCCTCAAGGTCCATGTTATCCTTTTAGTTAATGTCCCAAGTTTCCCATGCATACCTCAGGTAGAACAGATGAAGTTTTATAAATATACCTTTCGAATAACTGTTATAAGGTCATTACTACAATGCCAAACCAAAATTCAGTTCTAACAGTTTCTGGCATAAAATAAGTAGAGAACGTTGTGATACAAAGTCAAGGGAATGAAGGTATTAAAGTGGGATGAGGTATTATATAAAATTACTTGGATCTTTAATGCAGTACTCTAAATTATTTTAGCATTAATGGACTAGGGGAGGAAAAGTTGGTATTCTATATTTGAGCAATATAAAATTATTATAATATTTTATAAAGAATTTATTTTTTATCAAAGATGTGTTAATTTTGGAAAATAGAATGTTGTGGTGGGTTATGTACCGGGTTTGATTCTTTGAGCTGTGTCAACCTAAAGTGAAGAGCATCAAAATTCTAAAATTATCATGCTTGATTGTGACTTCTTGTTGGAAAGAAATGAATGGTTTGTGAGGAAGAGGAAATGTTATTCAGCATGCTTTTAATAGAACTGCATTAATACCCAATGTGCTATTTTCGATGAATATAAACTGGAAAATTTTTTATTGACAAATATATTTAGTAACTTCAGGTACTTCTCTTTATTGAGATCAGCTTTTCAATTGAAGCATAATCAAAAGAGCTCACTTAAAAATCAAATTATTCAGATTAGTTGTTAGTACTTTCTCACATTCATATTTAAATGACTACCACCTAAAAGCCCCATTTTATACATTGATTAAAATAGAAAATAATGTTCTGAATGGAATTTACCATTATTAGAAAATGAAGTAAAATTATCTCATATGAGGTAGAACATACTGATAAAAATGAATATTGGAAATAGACAGCTACATCTGCTGTTTAGATATAGCGAGTTTATAATATTATCAGTGAGAAGTATATCTTGTTTGAGAGGAGCAATAAACTAAGTTCTTACTATTAGAGCCAATGTAATAAGAGCTATCTAAACTTTCGCTTTCAAACAGAATAGTGATAGATGAGGCTCATTTTAAGAAAAGTGTTGATTTCTTGTGAATCATAAATATTTCCATAATCAGAGCCAGTTAACAGTCTTTACATTAGCAAGTATTATTTTTGACATTTTCAGATGTTTGGTGGTATCAGAACTGGAAATACCTTGCCCTTTACTGTCACATGGATAATAAAATGCTAGATAAAGGGGAGATAATAAAAATTCTAAGTCAGCAAAGGTTCATATTCAGAATTGGAATTTGTAATGTGAATCAACTTTTTCTATAACCTAGATCTTTCAATTCCAAGTACAAATTCAATTTCTAAAAGCAATATGTAGAACTTGGAACTTCTGTCCTATTTCTCTCATTGCATATTTGCTTTAAAAGACTTAGCAATAATGTGTTTCAATTTTAATTAAAACAACTGATATATTAAAATTTGGGAAAGTAAAGTGAGTTCCTTTTCTGAAATTTTCTTAGTTTTATAGACAATTTTTGTGCCTAGATGACCAGAAATTATATATTTAAAAATACCATAGAACAGAAAATGATAGGAATTAACTACCCAACAGAAAAGAAATATAGAGAAGGGGTATATATGAAGTTGTAGAGACAATAAGAATAATGATGATGAACTAGATATGAGTATAAAAGAGAGCAAAGATGACAAAGATGACCCCAAGACTTCTTTTGCATTTGGGCAGTGGGCAAATGGTGAATATTAAAGTGGTGAAGACAAAAGGAAAGTCTTGTTTCGGTGATTTTGGACATGTTGAATTTGAAGCATTCCAGAATTTTATGGACTATATAGATGGAAGGTCATTCAGCAGTTGAGAAAACGAGTGTAGAATTCAAGAGATAGGACTGAGGTTGTATTTATCAAATGACTTGAAACTGTGGTTTTCTGTCTATGGGATATATAACTTTATTTGTTAAGATTTTAGAGTAATTGAATTTAGATCCATAATTGAATAGGGTAGTGAATGAGATCTAGAGAGAGAGTGTGGGCTAAGGAAAGAAGACAGGTGTGGAAACTTGAGAAAACCATTACCCAAAGAAGTCATCAAGTTGGTGGAAAGAGAACTAAGGAAGAATGGAGACTAGGAAGTTGAGGGGGGAAAAGTTTTAAGAAGAAAAAAATAATAAAAAGGATCAAATTCTTTAGGAAGTCAAATGAAATGATAAATACGTTGTGCCCCAGAAATTAGAGAAAATTGTTATCCTAATTAGATTTTAAATTATAGCTCTTGCCTCAAGTAGTATTTCCTTCCATCCATCATTAGAGTGTCAAACTCTCTTTTAGGTCACTCATAAAATTTCATTTCTTCCATATGTAACGCTTTTGACTTGCCCTACAGTGATCTGAGCCCAAATGGACTTAAAGAGTCAATAATGACATTGCTAATAGAATCATGCACAATGATTAAGTATGAACTTAGCAGCCACCTGTTTTTAAAGTTATAATATTAAGGAATTTAAATCAGAGTGTTTCATTTTAATTGCCTATACATATTTTAATGCATTTATTCTAAATTGGACTTTGTATCCAAAGTACACTGAACCTGGTAGGATTGAACAAAGTTAACATAAAAATCCTTAAAGTCATTTGACATAAATATGTTTGTAAAAAAAAAAAAAGAAACCCAAAGCATTCAGAAAGTATTTTAAAATAATAGTGTTACATTTAAACCTAGCTCAGTTATCAAAATAACTACTTACGGTTCTGTAAATATGAATAAAGTATAATGCTGATTGTATCCTTTTATTTAAAAGTCTATATCATTATAGTCTCAATGAAGACATGTCATTTTTAAACTTTGTTTTATAATTATTTTATTAGCCATTTTATGTCTTCAACTAAACTCTTAAATTTCCCTGGCAAGAGGACTCATGTCTGGCTCATTATTTTGCCTCCAGACCCAAAGTCCAAAATTAGAGAAATAGTTAAATATTTTTCAATATATCATATCAACAAAATGACATACCACATATCTGGTTTGATGAGATTGCTTTTGCTGCTGCCTCAATGTAATAGCTTTTACTGCTCTGTTGTACAGTTTTTCAATTTATCTCGTTTCATTTTCTCATAACATGTCGACCAGTCATTAGATTGGTTAGATTATGGTGCCAATACGATCAACTAAGGGTTTGAAGTCTGTGTGGGACTTTTAGCTCAGAGCCACAGATACATTCTTAACCTTGGCCACATTTGCAGCTACGCAATATTGGTTAAAAATAAAGGGGTGGTGGGCGGACAGAAGTGGAAAAAGCATTACAAATCCATTTATGTCCCAGGAAACTGAATTCAAAGAACATTATGTATTCTGTCTGAATCAGTAGCATGTTTATTCTTAAGAAACAGCACATTTTCTTTGCCCTGCCTTGAGATCTGAATCCTGTATTGATGATCCTTCAATATTGACCCATTCTCATCTGCCCACTGTATACCTTCCTGTGTCCTGTTATCGGCAGAGTGCTCAGAAATACGATCAGCCCATACTTAGGGAATATAAACCTGTCTCAGGAGGACTTTTTAAGACATGTTTGTTTCTAAGGCTTATGATTTTAAACCGAAGTAGCCATCTCCATTCTGTAAAGGAAAGGGCCTATGTAGGCAATTTAAAAATCCTAGATACCCTAATATTTCTTGATTCAGTTTTATACAGGTAAGTTTTTATGCTGAATTATTTTAAGAAAATTATTTTATAAATAAAACAAATTACTAGATACAATGCAAAATTCTTTCATTAAGAAAGAAATTTTAATGTAGTGTATATAAACTAAACTAACTAAAATATTATAATGAGAGCAGAGCTTAAAAATATCATAGCTATTCGCTTTATAATATGATCGTTACTATAAAGTCCTTCTAGTGTGAAAGGAATATAATACATCAAGCCATCCGGTTAGTAGCTTTAGTCAAGCCTAAAAGTTAAAAATCTAATCATTGAACTAAACTGTTATTACACTTTTCACATTTTCAAGTAGTTAAAAGAAAAAAAATTCTTAATTTAACTAGGTTAGCATTCTTACCTGAAAGGATGAAAATGTATTTTATATTTTAATTAAATTTATTGGGGGTAACATTGGTTAATACAATTATATAGGTTTCAGTGAAAAAGTATTTGAATTCTGAATCTTCATTATCTTTCTCTTTTCCTGAAATCACATATCAACTAGCTAAATATTATTTAACTTACTAAAACAATAGAAATTCATAAATATTGCAATTTTTTTAAATAGAAAAAATTTTTTTCAACAATCATTCTAGAAGCAATTCATAACTTACAAACGATTTAACTAGTTTTGCTGGGAAAAAAAATCATAGTCATTTCTTCAAAAAAAAGCAGATTTTTTTTTTTCTGGAATTAGAAATTAAAAAGAAAAGGAAATAGCAATTTGTTTGATACAATAATTAAGTCAAGTAGAAAATCTTTTCTTTTATACAGAAGTATAAGCTTCATGTGGGCAGGGATTCTGTCTGCTTTGATCACTGCTTTGATCCTCAGCACCAGTAACAGTGCTTATATATAAAAAGCAAGTAATAGGAATTGTTAAATAAATGAAAAATGAATCCAATAGTCTCAAACCAACTCTTATTTATAGATCAACATAACTGAGCTATACAAAGAAAAATAATGTTAATTGAGACTAAAAGGTAAACTCTTTGCTATTATTCTGTATAACTCGTCAGTTTTCCAGTCAGTATAATACCCAAAGCCATGTGCAATCACAGGAGTGTCTTGAGGTCTACAGTGCTCTGCTCCCTTTAATTCTTACTATATAGAGGTCAAAATTTGGACAAGTGAAAGTATGTGTGTATCAACCCAAAATTAATAACCAGCTTTGTAAGAACAATTACTCAAACTTCATGGTCTCCTGAATATGGGCCAGTATTATTTTAATCCAAGAAAATTAGGACAGTTTTAAAATAATAATGGTATTATGCTTAGGATTTTATGAATAAATATATAATTCATTATTAAAAATCTAAAATATAAAATGATTTAAGGTAGTTTGATGGTTCTGTCTTTGATTAGTTGAGCTGAATTCAGAGTTATAGAATAAAGGAACTTAAAAAAACAGCCACTTTGTGTGAAGGACCAGAAGAAATCTAGAAATTTGGAGCCAAGTTGAAATCCTTCAGGAGAATAGTTCAACCCAATGTTTTCGCAGTCTTTTATATTCTAAGTTTGATGAATTTATTCATGGAAACTCCATCTGTTCAGTGTGGAGAGAGCCTGGAAAAAAGTATGTATATGGGTGGCCTCTAACTTCAATCTGATGAGTCACTAAAGCAAGGAAGTACTAAGTCCATCCCTGAATTCAGCATGGTAAGTGAAATACTGTTTATAAAATAAAGTTCAAGATTTTGTTTTGAAGAATCTGGGTCAGACCCCAAGTCCTTAAGTTTTGGACAAATTGAATATAAATACATTTTTCTCAAACTAAAAATTACTACTTAGTTAAACTGAATATATGAGTGGAGAAAACCAGCAACTGGGTCATTTAAAAACTATTTACCTCATTTATTTATATTATCAAACTTTAAAATATTTGTCACAGCCCTGTTAGCTGAGAATTTTAGAAGAAAGTTCAAAAATTTTTGTCAGTGTCAGAACACTTTAAATTCTGACCTTACACAGTAGGTCTTCAAGATAAGGTGTTTGGTATTAGGCCTGCTAATATTAAGAGACATTATTTTAAACACTTTCCATGTATCCACCTGCTGCTTTCTGGTAGTGAGGCCTTGCCAAGCTGCACAGAGAGAATAGGCAATTTGGCCATCAGGAACCCACACAGTTTTTCCGATTCAGCTTGAATTTTTGTCACCGGAGCATTTGAAATGCTTGCTCTTCTGTGATTTTGAAGTGACTGATCTTTCTGTGGAGTTTATATTTAGACAAAATATATGCAAATGATGTGAGGTTATCTTTGCTCTCTTATAAGAAGGAAGTATGTGTTATGTTTCTTTTTCAATTATCTTAGGAAAAAATAACTATCCTAAATGTAAATGAAAATTGTCTAGATGAGTTATTAAGGAACCAAATTATATCTCAAACTCACATAAACATGAAGTATGATCCTATTATCTTTTTTTTCTCTTTTATTTTTACCCTGGCTCTTCTAGTTCAATTTTCATCTCCTATTTTTTTTTTCTTTTTGAGAGTTTGCATATATTTTTAGAGTTTTTGTATTATCGAGAAGTCAAAACTTATGCAGTTTTATTAGATTTCAAGGAGTCCGTCTGCTCTTGGTCAGTGGCTCTGCTGGGCTAACAGTGAAACATTCACTCACTAGTCCTGGGCATCACACTTTACTTTTCTCTAATATGGTAGAAACACAGGTGCGATGATGACTTTTCTCCTCCGTGTGACAAACTAGAAGCCGGGTTGTATTGGAGATGCTATGAATGTATGTTTTCTCACCTGGTTCCACCTTCCCCACTGTCCTTTGATGAGTATCTCCGGGATCTCAGACACACCAGCTCTCACAGTTTGATCTTGTCTTTTTGGACAAGGGACACTGGCTTGGCACCAAAGGTTGTATGCTGCCTGAGAGCTGCAGTGGAATGTGCTTACTCTTTACTTTTCTTCTGGACCAGGTCTAATTTTCACTGCTTTTGGCAACCTATCTCTCTAGATCATGCTTCAGTATTGTAACTATTTTCTAGTTTCACCTAAGAAGTGTTTTTTTTTTTTTCCTGTATTTGTATTCTTGCTAATTAGTCTTAGAAGAATCAGGCAAAGGTAGCCTTACTTTAGTATCTTTAACTGGAAGTTCCAGATTACACTCAAATGTGGTCAGTGCTTTGAAATTCTGAGTTGCTTATGGCAGGTACCGATAGATGTTTAGTCTGCTATGGAAAAATGATTTTCCCCATTTGTTGTAAAGAATAATAATGCATAATTTCTTACCTTATTTCCACGTGACCTTGTTTGAAGAGTAAAATATCTGTGAAAGAGGATTGTGACGTGAGGGTGAAAAGAAGTTATACAAGAAAAAATGCTACATATGACTTCAAAATTCATTTTCATTTGATTGTGAATTCAAGTTATTAAAAAGTCTGTATGTCTTCAACAAAGTAAACTCCCTTTAGATATCCTAATTTAGAGAAATTGAAAATCTGTTTAGCTTTCCCCTTCTGCAACTCTTCATTCACCAGTCCAACTCCTGACCCTCCCCACCATCTCTTCCCTCCTCAAGCCCTGTGATGAAAGAAATGCATTACTTCATAGGATCATACACACCAAAAAACCGGGAACTGGCTATTAGTCTTCCCTAGGTATAAGAATTAACCAACTATAGTGATTCATAAGGCTATCTTTTTGATTCTTGCCACACTATGAGATGAATGAGAATATAAGAATAAATAAAGATGCTAATAATTGAAACTATAGTGATAAGCGCAAAAATGTGTAAAAATCAGTAATAATTGATATATTTTTGCATTAAAGTTAACTTTTATATAATAAATTCACATTCCATTTGGCATACTAAATATGTGTTATTTGTGCAATTATTTAAATATTCTTATAAATAATATGGTGACAGTCATCTGAAATTTATATAGTAGATAAATGCAAGAATTTCTGTAAAGTCCTTTAAAGAAAAAGAGATTGTCAATAAAGTTTTATTTGTTCCTTTTTAAGATTTGAAATATAATAGAAACAGTCATATCATTCAGGGGTAGTTTAAGTTCTGAATTAGAAATAGATATGGGCTTAAAGATAATCTTTCCAAGATGGGATTTAAGTCTTTCCATTTGAAAAATTGGTTTGGTGACCTGGGGGTCTATTGCATGGCTTCTGAAGGCCATGCTTCCCTCAGAGTAGATTTATCATTTACAGTCACCAATGTACTTGGACACCCACTCCTTCTCTTCAAGGAGAATGCTACTGTATCAGGATTTAACCAGATTTAAAATCTATTTGTAGTAAGCAACTACCAAACAGTATCGTAAGCAGAGCTATAGGAGAGCCCATCAAAGTTAATTTCCAGGTTTTCCTGATAGTCATTGCTGTGATTGTCGATCTTGAATTTTCAAAACCTAAGTTTCACTTTCATGTTTAATCAGAGAGAAAGAGTATTCAGAAAAAAAAAAATGTACAGGGAAATACCAGCGTGAAAAATGATAGGTAATGGAATGCTAGGAGCTCTGCAGACTATTACCAGGATGCCAGAATCTGGCTTCAGAAATCAGTCTGTAGATGCTTGCCATAAAAAGGGCTTTACAGAACCTTCCTGTATTGCCAGGGCTCATTACTCAAAGTCTCCTCAAAACAGTAGAATTAATATTAGCTCTCTCTATGATTATTTCTTATCAGAGCAGATCAGGAGTATGCCCTAAACTGACGAGATCAGCTTGCTCTATCCTGGTCCCATCTCCTGTTGCAGCACATCTGTTTACCAAAACACCTGCAGAAATGTAGCTCCTGAGGCATATGCAGCAATTTGCTTCACTTCTCTTTTCTCACTCTTAACACAGTATTAAAGAAAACAAGCAATAACAACAAACTTCTATTCCTGGACTGAACTGTATTTACTTCATTTCCCCTTTTCTCATTCCAAAGTTACCTCTTTTTCCAAATACTACCAATTCAGCTCTGATGTTACAGTAAGGAATAATACATTCCTTTTATATTTGGTAAACTCTTTTGGTAGTAAAATTAAAATTGTCGTAGTATGTCCAAATGAGATAATAGAAAGAACATTGGTTTAAGTAGGATTTGGGATCCTAAGTTTAGAGTTCTAGATCTGTCACTTATATGATGATTTGGTTTATATAAGTGGCTTCACTCCTCTATGCCTGATATGCTGATATGCAAAGTGGATATGCTATTTTAATTAAGTTAAAGGGTTGTTTTGGCAAATACTTTATGTGTCTGTACTTTATTCACCATACTTTATTCCAAAATCTATTTAAAGTGGTTTACAGAGACATATACAGCATGACTAGATAATTAAAACAAGTCAAAGCAAGACTAGACTAAAAGTAAACTAAATCAACTCAGTTCCTAGAAGTCACTACAAAAAGAAAACTAAAATGGGTATATGATCTGAAATTCTTTCTCTTTCTCCCCTTGCTATGACTTGCTATGGTCATGAACGAGTGGTCCAAATTAGAAATGTGTTTTACATTTATGTGCTACTAAAAATTCAGACAATTCTTCTGTCATTTTCATTTAGGAATTTCAATACCATCTAGCTTCTCACAAAACTCAGGTAAAATTGCATGATCCTACCGTCCTTCTGCTTCAGTGTTGTAGCACATTCTAGAGGAAACTTATCTGAAACCATGAACTTCAAAATGCACAGCTTCTTATATGACTTGATTATGTAGAATGTCAAAAGACAACAATATTCTAAAAGATCAAGTTTACCATTTCTATGTGAATGGCACTGTCTCAGGAATATTCACTCTGTCATTTCCCAAATATATGGAAATAAGATGTTTGATGAACTAACTTTATTTAGATAGATGCTACCTTCTAGGGAGAAAGTTCCAGTTTCCTGTTCAAGGTGTAGACTTTATTCATAGCTTTACAATCAATCCTGCTCTCTACTTGCCATTGTTAAAGCATTTGAAATCCAAAAGTGTAATTAAAGTATAAAAGCCATGTTCAAAGAGAACTAGTAGAGGGTTATATTTGCAAAAGAATAGAAGAAAGAAAAAATAGAAAAAAAGTGATGGTAACAAAGTAAAAATTTAAGAACTTGAATCATAGAACTGAGAAATTAAATCCAAAGAAGATATTAACATTAAATAATTTTTAAAACTCTGAGACATAAATGAGGAAGATCTAAAATTTATTAACCATATTTTAAAATTAAATGTCATTAAATAAAATGGAACAAAGTTTATAGATGTAAAAAGATTAGAATATTTAAAACATAAAAAACTATGAAGTGATAACTATTTAAAAAAAAAAACACTAAAAAAGCAGTAAAGAGGCTTTAGAATAAAAGCATAAATCTTCCACATTGGATATTCAGTCCAAGGCTCTCTTCATTTTATTTTCCACTTTGGTAAATACTATATGGATAAAAGACATTTTATTATTTTCATTAACAACAGCAACAATAAAAACTTTCATCTTAAAAGCAGAGGGAAAAATGATAATAATCTTCACTCTAAAGAAATACTAGAAAGACAGATGGAAACTGAAGTCTTAAATGTTTTCACTTAAAATCAGTTTTTTTTCTATAAATATATTGACACTTGAGAATAAAAAGTCATATAAACAAGCTAGTGGCTGTTGTTTTGCATTGATCTAAAAAACCAACTGCCAAATACTCTATTTATATTTTTAAAGAGTCTCTTCTTTCTTAGACTCATAACATTTTTTTCACCATGTTTTATATAATTTTATTAAAATAAGTTTAGGTTTTTCTATGTGGTCTACTAAATCTCAATTTCAAAATCACCTGGGGAACAAAATTCCAGTTGAACAACAAAATAATGTAAAGATCGTTTTTGTTTGTTTTGCCTGAATTGGTCTCACCTTCAAAGTTACCATCCTCTCAATGGTCAATCCTCTCAAAATTTAATAAAACTTAATCCCATTTCACAAACACTGACAATGAAAACTTTTACTGAGATGATATTAGCATCCTGGGAATAGTCCATTGTATTTCGATAACGACAGTTCAGAGACTAACCCAGTTTCCGATGCATCTTCCAAATAAAGATAAAGGCCATCCCTGAAATTTGTTAGTAGAAAACAGACTACTCTCCAAGGTAGTTAAATTTTTAAAAAGGTTAATGCTTACTCAGACTTGCAGTGAGTAAAATGTTTGAGTTGCTTATCAGGAAGCCTTTGAAAAGGAATAATATTTGCTTTGATCTTTAGGTGAGAAATGGTTCTTGAATCATGAAAAAAGTGCTATTGAAAAAAATCATTGTCCTTAAATTATTTTTTTTTTCCTGTGGAAATATTTCATGGTATATTTTTGGAATATAAATTTTAAAAATAAAAATAACATTTTAAAATCTGTGTCTGGGGATTTTTCAGGAGATTCTATGGAATGACCAGAATGCAGAGGTTAGCTTCTAAATTACATGTTTAAGTTCAGCTCAAACTTAGAATTGATAAAAAGATTTAGTAAAAATTAAAATGATCTTTCAGGAGAGGAGCTATCAAGAGATGAATAATCAAGCTCTATATACAGAAGTGTTAAACACCCAAATTACCCAAATCAAATCTGTGAATAATCTTCAATTAGGAGTCAACCACTAAAAAGTGGAATATTAAGCCTTTTTTACACATTTGCTTCCAGTTTTTAAAGAAAAATATTTTATCCTTTTTGGCAAAATTATATAGGCTTAAAAAATACAAGCAATACTGAATATTAAAGATGAAAAATTAAATTCAACCACTCTAAAATCAGTCATTTTTAACATTAGCTGAACATCATCCCATTCATCTCTCAGTGCACCAATTCCTTTTTTCTCTGTGCAGAAATACAGCTATAAATTTGGATACATGGATGGATGGATGGATGGATGCATGGAAATAATTTATAATATGGGAATTATGTATAGATGTGTTTTTAAATGAACATTGAGCAACTTTAGTTTCATTTAAATTTCATAGAAGAAAAATAAACTGATATGAAAATGAAAATTTTAATGTCAAATAAATGACTCTTCACTACAGTATAGTACTTCTTAAAATATTCCTGTAAGATTAAAGAGAGAGTATGAGAGAGAGTGGAGAAGAGGCAAAGAAAGGAGAGGAGGGGCAAAAGAAAAGAGGATAGGATAGATTAGAGAAGCGTTTATACATTTTTTTAAAAGAGTAATTTTTCAAAGCGACTCGTTTCAATTTTGACTCTACTGACTCCCTGTTTAAAAGATGAATATATCACCACTCACATCTCCTCATTTTAATAAGGCGAATTATTATTTTTACATTGCTCTTTTATAGTTTCATTTTGTTCTGTAACCTCAGATTGCACGTTATTTTATTAATAGTTATGTGTGTAACTGGATTTACTGTGCTTCACCAGTCCTTTTACCATGTATTTTCAATGCCTCGGTGTTTATTTTTACTTATCTCTTAATTAGAATTATTAATGGTCTACTTTTTTATTTGTTTGTTTCTCAAGTTGGATTCTGGGCATCACATTCTCTTAATTTATTCCTGTTTTAGAATCCATGCCTATTGACTTTATACGTAAACAACATCTTGACT
Source organism: Pteropus vampyrus (assembly GCF_000151845.1). Lineage (NCBI taxonomy): Eukaryota > Metazoa > Chordata > Mammalia > Chiroptera > Pteropodidae > Pteropus > Pteropus vampyrus. Next base: position 1,940,144 of record NW_011888845.1, on the reverse strand, counting down.
GGTTATGGAGTTCTTCGTTTACAATTCGTTACTCTAAAATGTTGTAGACATTGCTTTATTCTTACACTGAATGTTGTTGGAAATATCTGGTGTTAGCCCTTCTCTCTCTCCCTCTCCTTCTCTCTCTCCCTTTCTTCCTTTCTCCTTTGCCCTTTTTCTTCTTCTTCATCTAAATCTAAGTCTTCAGCTAAGTCTTTGTCTAAGTGTTCTCTTGCTCCCCATCTTGCTACTTTTTGAAGATTATTTCATTATATTAGTCTATTTTTTTGCCTGGATATTGTTGGTAAGTTTTTTTTTTGTTTATATGACCATTCGTTATTCATTTTATTAGGAATCAGTGGAAAAAAATCTAATACTATGAAGATATATTAGCCTTCGTAACCCCAACTCCCTATTTAATCTTTAAAGTTTTGCATATACATTGCCAAATGATTTCCCAAACACCACATATAATTATTTTTTGTCTGCAGTTTTTTTTTTTAATTTATTGGGATAACATAGGTTAATAAAATTATGTAGGTTTCAAGTGTGCAATTTAATAATAAGTCATATATATATGTTGCATTGTACATTCACCACCCAAAGTTAAATTTCCTCTGTCACCATATATTTGACCCCTTTTATCCTTATCTACTTCCCCGCTCACCTCTCCCTCTGGTAACCACTAAACTGCTATCCATGTCCATCAGTCTCTGTCTTTATTCATTTGTTGCTTTCAGTTTTATATCTCAGATATGAGTGAAATCATATGGTTCTAAACTTTTTCTGTCTGACTTATTTCACTTTGCATTACTCAACCATAAGAAAAGAAAAAATACTGCCATTTGCCACATATAATTTTTAATAATCATTGTATCTCTGAGGCAATTATGCTGCATGGACTGTGGCATTTAAAAATATCTTGCATTTAAAAAAGAGTCCTTCATTAATGACAAAAAGTTTATAATAATGTATTAGGATGGTCCTTAAATATATCCCTGATTTTCTTTCCTCTGATTATTTTAGGTAGATAAAATAATTTTGGGAGAGTTTTAGCATAGTAAATAGAAGTTACATTAAATATGAATTTCATGGAGGCACTTTATCTTCTTTCTAATACTGTTGACTAATTCATAAAAACATAAGCTATTTATTTACATAGTGCAAAGAGTTTTCTTATATAAGCAAAACACAAGCAAAGCCTTAAAATCTCTTTATGAATTATTCATTCAACTTTGATCATCATAATCTGTAGAAGATTTTTAAGCCCTTGCACTTTAATCCAGTGGTTGTTCTGCCACTTGTCTAGTAAATTGACAATTTATATATATGTTTTTTTAAAAAAAACAAGAGATTTAAAAATAATATATCTAATACCAGGTACTTACAAATATTTCTAATCATCAGTGTCCAGATTTATCTAGTTATTTTATTGTAGCCTTGAACTCTGTATTAAAAAATCATATTTGTACTTCGTATCCTTTAATTTTAATTAGTAAGGGCTCCACAAAAAGCATTTTTGTAAAGAGGTTCAGAAGTCTTTAAGTAGTTAAGTATACATCGAATACATTAAGTTGACCTAACATAGAAAAATAAATATGGTAATGGATCTCTGATAAAAAGCTCAAATTATATTACATAATTAGTAGAACACTGTATTAGTATACAATAACTTGTGTACCTCTAAAGACAATAGATAAACACTTTAGTTATTGTCAAAAAGTTCATAAAGACCATCTGAAATTGTTTTCTCTCAAAGGTAAATTAATGCATTTTGATTTTATTAAACATTTTGATGTAAAAAATATATACACATTTTAGGATTTATACTAATGCCATCAGTGGAATCATTCTAATAGTGTCCCTCTGCAGAGTATGCTATATAAGCATAATCTACTGTGTTTTTTAAGTTCTAAACTTATTTTTTTCTTTAAGTAAAATCCTGTAGCTTTCAATGCTATATACTGTAACAATGCAGGCTGTCAAAGACCAGAGAACTAATTTAGCTAGAAATGAATTAATGCCATCCTCATCTCACATTAATTTTGTTAGAATTGTGTCTCAAGTAGAAAATGTTGGCTCTGAGTATAAAATAGTGAATTACTTCTTTAGGCTCAACGGAATAAAATGCCAGGAATGGAAACCATGTCGCCTTTGTGACTGGAATATTAAATGAGCTGTGTGCATTACTCCGTAGCAAAAATGTCCTCAGTGCAGCTTTGATCAGTTTGGCCAACTTCAGTTTTTAGATTCATCCTTGAAATAATGTATAGTTTGTATTGTGTACATTCTTGAGCCCAGATTTTTTTTCTATTGAAACTCTTATTCATTAGTGTATATAATTTATTTTTACTTGTAGGTAAACTTTTAATTTTTTATGCAATCATGACAAGCCAAAGCAAAAGAGATATAATATATCTTTGTACAATAATGTCTGACAGAAATTGTCCATAGTAAATATAAAGAAATTGTATTTGTGAAATAAAAAACAATTAACATATGTTATAATTTAGTGGAGGTTTCAAAACTTGTATTGTTTTCAAAAGATTTTAAAGCCTGATTTTCATAACCATAAGTTAGAAATAAACAAATGGTTTCATTCATTTTGTTGGTGAAACATTTAATAATGTTTTTCTTTCTGTAGTAATTATTATTTTTCTACATAACAAATCCCAACAGAGTTCATGGAAAAAAATAGGAAATCTAAAATGTTATCACACAGAGAAAAGGCATGTGGGGAACAGGGAAAACTAAAATCTTAAATATCCCTTATTGTTTTAAGTGAAAAATGTAATTGTAAAGGACATGCTTTATTATGTATAGTTCTGTAAGGGGTTAGGCAGTCCTTATTGCTCAGTCAGAGAATAGTCTCGGTATTTCTCAACTTGGGATCTATCTGTTTCAAATATTTTCATTTAGCACTAACTGAAGATATTCTTCTAACATGAAATTGCAAAATACAACCTAAATGATTGGAGAATGACTGAAATCACACGTGGAATATAATGTTTACAATTTATTAGCGTTCACTGAAACATGAATAACAAGTAACAAATATTATGGTTTTGATGTTTACCTCCAATCTGTCAGAACCACACGAGTCCTGAAATCCTTAACTACATGTGTGCAAAGCAGATATTCTTCAACCCTGTCCTCTGCGAACCTTTTATCCTAATTTATAATTCACCACCTGCTCATTTCTTGCTGTGTTTGTTTTGTAGCAATCTATGTAAGGATGGCTATTTCCTCTTATCAACCCATATTCTAAAGGTTTTCTGTTTTTGCTTGATCAAAAGTTCTGTGTCCACAGACTGTCAATTGTCTCCTCTGCAGCACTTGTCATTTCTCTCTCTTGGGCAATCTCTGCAGATCTCAATCTGTGGCTACTAGTCTTCTGGAAATAGCTTTTCTCTATTTAGTTTGTACTTTTGCAAGTTCAAAAGCTCAGATTTTGAAGCTGTGCCGGGTGCTACAGAGAGATGACCAGCCTGTACGGATCTGCCTTCATCCTGGTGAAGGATTTGGCTCTGGAGAAAAGAAATGTCCTGCCTGTCCCAGCATTTTACAGATTTAGAGTCTGAACTGCCAGATTTTATTCACTGCATATTAAATTTCATTCTCTCCAACTCTGAAGCTAGAGTACACTCCTCTCTGTGCTTTTGTTGCTTTGCTTTTCTGCTTTGAACTTGACCCATTTTCTGTCCTTCATTGCATCCCACTCCCCCACCCTAACTGCAGACCTCAGGGTGTCTCTCAGCTGTCTTCATCTGTTTTTCAGGACAAGGATATTCATAGAGGGTTTTCCAGGTCTTGCTGGACCCTGCCCAGGACCCCATTTCCTGTACCCTGCTCTTATGTGTAGTTTCTCACCTCTTCTAGTCTCTGCCTAAGGAGCTAGATAGTCCCAGGTAGGACAGCATTGCTCAAGAAGGGAACTGCTTCCAAACTTATTTCGACATAAAAATGCATCCCCTGTGCCGTAAGTCTTTTGCTGTAAGTCGCATTATTAAGTATCCCCTTTACAAAAGTTCAAATTTTCTGTTTAACTCTTTTGCGCCTGCCTTTTAATAGATATAAACTCTATCTTTGAACATCTACAACCAAGGTTATTGGAGACCAGGATTTTAAAGAAAACAAGAACTTTAATTTTAATACTTGTAAATAGTAAATAAAGTTTCAATTTATAGTGTCTTCAAATAGTTTCATGTCTACTGTTTAATGAGAGAGTCTACCAGAATCTTAGTTTTGTGATCCATAAAATTAATTTTAATACTCTAGGTAAAAAAAAAAAAAAAAAAATAGCAT
>NW_011888845.1:1916666-1933690 GCF_000151845.1 Pteropus vampyrus | reverse complement strand
CTCTCACTTTCTTTACTTTTGTTCTTACTTAGTTTTAAAGGTCAGATATATTTAAAAGATGGCCCATAAAACAATAATCCCTGTCCTCTTCCCTTTGCCATTAAGGCCACCACTTCTCCTTCTTTTGGATGATTCATTTAGCATTTACCTTCATTTCTTCACATTACATTCTTGCATTACTTCCTCTTAATTTTCAGTTTTAGAAATGAATTCTTAACTTTCCACTTCAGAAGATCAATTTTTGTGCCCCTTTTCTTTCCCTGCCCCTGTCACTTACGTTCTGTTCCCAGACTGGTCAATAGAGTTGAGTCATAGTTTTGCTGTAGATAAATATCAAGTATTTGCATTGTTACAACTATGTAAATGCTATTCACATCTATGATTACTTTTCCTTTTATGTGCTACTTTTGTGTCTTCTCTGAATTAATAATTATTATATTTTTGACTTCATTATGATTTTCATATCATAAGTACCACCATTTCAGTCAGAAAATATTTCCTACTTTTCTACATTATCACCAAGACATTCTGTCAGGGATGTACAAATAAAAGAGTCATTTTCTTTTCATTAATTATCACATGATATTTGCCACCTATTAGAATTTTCAGAGATTTTTAAGTACTCATAAATTTAACTTTATTAGTACAGATGAAGGACATGGTCAGAGATAGTCATTTAAAAATATATTAATAAAAATTTTTACTCTAAGTTAATATTAAAAGTTAGTTTTTATAAAGTTGCCTTATGTTTATAAAATAATACAGTTTATAGTGTTTTTCATTGAATATTGACTTCAACAAGTTTAAGGTAATTTAGAATGCGTTAACAATTAGGACAAATTATAATGTCATTTCTGGGTAAAATGAACATATCTATTAAAATGATTATGAATCATAGTTACTGATATTCAATAAAAGTTGCAGTCCTCTTTAAGTGCAATGCAATCAATATACAACCTCACAATTTAAAAAATGTGTATGTTTAAGTACATAAAAATTGTTTTATTGATGAACACATTTAATACACACAAGAAGACATTACAATTAAACTCTCAGCTATCTGGCTTAAATAGAGCACGGATTTTTCTGGAGAGCTGAGTTTTCCAAATGCCTGATGATTATTGCCTATAAGCACAGAAATTAACTTAACTTAGCCACTCCAAAACTGCATTACATTCAGCCTTGTCTTCCTTAAAAGAGTACAGGCTTTTTGAAAGCTTACAATAAACTTATTATTCCAGTGATACTTGTAGTTTAAAATGATGAGTGAATGGCATATGCCTTATACTAAACATTTCTAGATTTCTGTGCTATTTGAGTTGTGTCTTTTTCTTAATCAGATTTCCTTTTAGGCTACCAAAGCTAATTATAATTTAGTATATCTTCTGTTATTATCTCTTCTTTCTTATAATTGGTTGCTGCTTTTTTAACTATGGGCTTATACTATATAATTGAAATGTTTTGATCAGGATAAAAACTAATACTGGAGATATGAAGGGATCATATGTGAATAAAGTACACTAAGCTTAGTACATGGATTTGTAATATTTATTTGGACTGCCCAGAATACTTTTATTACTTAATTCCTAGATATAGCTATATCTATGTATAGTTAAGTTTACCACATAAATGATGTGTTAGCAGCTGCTAGTTGCCCTCCCTACATATTCTCTCTTTCTATAATAATAGAACTTTTACCTTCAGCTGGGGCCATGACAGCCAAGAAGGAGCAGACATGTGTCTAAGCTCAGGGCAGTGAGATGGAGGGAAAGGATGCCATTTTCAGAACATGGTATTAAAGAAAGTGATTTGGCTTTTCTGCCATTCTCTCCATCCTGATACTGAGAATTCAGAACTCCCTCTTGGATCAGGAGAGGATAAGAGTCAGAGGATGGTGGAGCAGAAAGATAACAATGAAGCCACTGAAATAAGAGCAAAATAAACTACTTCGCTTTTGTTCAAGCCACTGGTTTGGGGGATCTATCTTCTGTTTCTGCTCATTAATTCTATTTAGTATAACAGAATAGTTAAATGTGTGACGATAGCATCTTCTCTGCTCGAGATACTGGCCAGTTCATTTGTTCTGTTGTTCCTTGGGTTCAGTTAAAACAGTGATAGATTTTATTTAAATCCCACCTATTCAGGCCCTGAGGTTTGAAGCATTAATTTTTTAAAGATGGTTGTCTTTAGGTTATTAATTTGTAAGATGATAAGCAAGTGAGTAGTGTGGTGCCTGAATGAAGTGTGGATTAGAGCAGGACTGTTTTTGTTTCAGTCTTCTTAGGCTCTGACTTCGACCGAAAAACTAAACAGTATACCTTAAAATTCTCATTATTTTGGCCAGTTGAAGGATTTGAAGGAATGATGAACTTGTCTGCCTTCTAAACTGGAGGCTCATTCTTGGTCTGCGAAGTTTTTTGTACCCCTGGTTTTTACTACCTCTCCTCCAAATATACATTAAAAAATAAAATAAAATAATTCTAACACTAGCCCGGGGATCAGTATAACCTCAGTTTAGTGAGGAATTTCGACTCAATGAGAGGTTTAAATATAAAGTGTTTTTTTTTTTTCTTTAATCTTTCAATTGTCCTGAGACCCTTTTTTAACCACTAACAGTATTTTTGGGTATGTTACTCAATTTTTCTGTGAATTTGGTTATTAAAAGCCCAGTTCAGGTAAAAATATTCTCACACTTGGTCAAAATTTTATTTTGTCTCCTTTCCCAAGCACAAATCTGACCAAGGTTGAGGGACCTGAGTGGTAAGGGAAGAGAAGGATCTATCTGCCTTCGCATGCCTCATCTCTTCAGGGTTCACCTTCTCTATGATGAGAGTTAAAAATGCTTGTTCAATTCTGGGATAAATATGTGCATGCTCTGTGGGGGGTCCTGCGGGGCCTTCCTAATGCTCAATTCCCTGATGTGAGAGTAGGAGATCACTTGGAAACTTGACCCGATAGTCCTCTTAGCCCTCACCATATTGCAGGGGTCCCTTCATCTACCCTTCATCTAGTAGGCAGCATTCTTGGGTGAACTGCCAGCAGAAGGACTCAAGTCCTTCATCCTTCTCAGTGTCCCTATGGCTCTTAAAAAGTCACACATCTTCCCTGTCCAAATTCTGGGCATGTAGGTAGTCCAGTCCTGCCCCTTTGTCTACCCTCCCTGATGTCTCTCTCTAATGTTCTCTTGCTCACAGAGGCCTGAGTCACATGAGTAAACCTATTACCTAAGTGGATATCCAGCCAGGCAACAGCATGGTAGTATTTTTCCTCTCTCTCATGGCGAGGAGAGAGAATTGCCTTTTACCAGTAATGTAAAATTTTTCACAAGACATAACAACTCCCACTCTACCTCTGCTCTTCTCCCAACTATTTACCAGATAGTAATAGGGGTTCTGTAATCTCTTACTTCGTAGAGATCAAAGGGGTGACTTTTTAGAGATCAGTGGGGTGAGATCTGGCTCCAATTACAGGCACCTCTTATTAGATGGTGGGTTACTTAAAAATTCTTTGTGTCCAAGTTTGGCACTAGTCCTGCTCAACATGCTGTTCCCGTTAGCAAGATGTTTGTAGTAGGGACTTCATATCACTTTATACAGAATAATATAATTTGTAAACCAAAATACAAAATTAGCTTAAGCAATTATACAGTAGTTTTACAACGTGCATTTAAAACAAGCATAATATTTATTTTCCCTTGCTCTCAAAAGGCCTGTTTTTAAGAAAGTAAAAAAATGCTGCCATTTTTAGGTTTTGTTTTAGAAAATCTAGTTAAGGGAATTATCATAATCTTGATAACTATTATCTTTCTCTGAGATGTTTTGAATAAATATTATGATACACATTTGTGCAACATTTCTGTGTAAGCATATGCCAGATGCGTGATGACATGCAGCCTTGTAATACAATAACACAAACTCCTGGAAGAGTAGTAACTGAGAAATATTTTGTATACTGAATATAACTCTGGAGACAAGACTTGCAGAGTGCGCACGTGCGTGTGTGTATGTTTTATCTAGCATCCCATCCAGCTCTAATATTCTGTGCTTTGGTTTTGCTAATGCCCTCTCAAAGCAAAATAAATCCTTTTCAGAAGATCCCAATGAAACTAATGAATTTAACCCCAAAGATTTTATCCTTCTCAGTAGTCAACTAGAAGCTAAAGTACATCAGAGAGAAACTGATTACAAGATTTTTTCATTTCAATTATTCTGCATTTATCATTACAATTACTAATTCCATCTATCTTTCACTTGCTAAGTATAGGAAAATGAAAAAAAAAAAAGACCCCTAAATTCATAATCCCCTCAGAAATGTAAATAGTGTATAGTTGATATACATGATCCTTTATATACTTATAAATTTATGACTGAAATCATAGTTAAAATTATTTAGAGAGATTTTTCTGAAATAGAGAATTTAAGGAATATCTGTATTGTTTTGAGTATGCCAAATGCATAGTTTAAATTGAGAGAGATAATTATATCTATAGAAGCTTAAATATTATAAAGTGGATATACTAGGAGAGAAATCGTGAAAGAAAATCAAAGATCAATTAGAGCATTTTTGATGCACAAAATAAAAGCTGACAGTAAAACCTAGTAAATAGTATTTGTATAGCCAAATTGGTTAGCTCATTCAAAGTATAAATACAAAGTAACAGCAAAAGTAGTATTCCCAAGATAAAGAAAATAAGAAAAAGAAAATCTGTTTTTAATTTATTTGGAATTCTAAAATCATTCTTATGTATGGAAAAATCATAAAGAATGTTTTTTAAAATCCTTAAAATCCAGCCATATTTGAGGGACAGACATAACTTTAAATAAAAAAGGCAAAATTATTGTGTCGTGGAAGGCAAATTCATCTTCCTTTACATAGTTAACCACTTAATTTTCACTTCATGTCCTAAGTCTTAAATCATAGCATCATTTCCTTACTTTTTGCATCAGAAACGACCATAGAGTACACTGCCACACGGCCACATGGATATTACAGAGGAGCATTAGGGCACTGGCTCTGGAGCACGCTAGAACCCACCTGGGCGAGGAACTTTGAGCTGCTGGCTCACCAGCAGAGCTCAAACATAGTTGGCCTTGCCCTATTTAGGATGTTAAACATCTGGACATTTAAAATAGAAACTTTGATTCTCAGCTTGTTTCAAAAAATCAAAATCAGCTAAAAAATACACAGGACTTGTTTAGCCATCAGTGGAAGTGGAATTAACAACCCATCTCTCTAGAGGGGCATGTTTCTTCCAAGCTTCCACAGCCCCCATCAGCCCCATTGTCTTGCAGACAGTATGCTTCATTATTTGGTACTGCTTAACCTCCAAAAACATTTGAATATTTGACTTCTGATCTAGCATGTCTTTTACAGGTGAAACCATTGAGGTCTTACTTATCTCCTGAGCCTTCTAAATAATAAAATGTAAGGGTTAAGAGTATGGTCTCTGGAGTTAGAGTGTGTGGGTTAAAATCCCAGCTCAGCAACTTATCAGCTCTGTGATCTTTAGCAAGTTATTAAATATTTCTAGTTTCCTCATCTCTAAACTAAAGAGTAAAATAGTACCTGCCTCATTGGGTTTTGTGAAGCTGGATCAATAAATATATGTAGTGTGCTTAGAATAGTGCTTCGCAAATTTTATGTTCCAAATGTTTGCTATTGTTATGAAACCACTTTATAGAAGTCAAGGCACAGAGTAGCCTGCTCAAAGGATGAATTCATCTGTGTCCAGGCACTAATTTCATATAGCTTCTATGTAAGGCCCTATCCATTGAATTCTCCCTCTAGTTCAGTCATATACCAGTTCTGAGTATTGGAAGGAAGGTTTATGCAGCTTTTGTGTTTGGGATCTTTTACTGCTCTTAGACAATGCAGTCTTGAATATAGGAAAATAATTAAAGTTGGTGGAAAAGCCAGTCCTGGTATATAAGATCAGAGATAAAGCGATCAAGAAGAATGAAGTGGCAACTTTACTTATTTAAGAAATCATGGAGATAGAAAAGTCATTTATGATTCCACCTTCAGTTGTCAATTGCAAGGAGGAAGAAGAATTTCATCTTTTTCTATTTTTATGCATAATTCATATTAACATTTCGAAAAGCTGGGAACATAGCTCATTTAGGCAGGAAAGAAAATGAGGCGGGAAGACTTGTACTCATTCTCTTTCAAAATATTCTTTCACTTGGTTTGGTAATTTTAAATGGTCTCTTTTAGCATTATATTGATTGCATTGTGGGGAAAAAAAGAGTTCTTTTTTTCTTATCGTTTGTATAATCAATTTCATACTCAATAGAGAATAACTCCATGTGATTTTGAATAAGCATTGATAGCAGATCATAAGCATTTTTCTAGTTGAAAAACTTATTTGTGACAGAATTTTAAAATATATGTTCCTGATTGTTCTTTCCCATATTTTGTATTTAGGGTTGATTTGACTAACTGAACATAAATCTGGAGGCTCTGTTCCTCTAAAAAATATTCTTTTTTTAAGTAAATGATAAAGGATGAAGATAGTTGTTCACATGGATTAGTCTATTCTCTGACAAACAGATCTTAAAAGCCTTTCATATAAAGGGAAACATTTTGTATTCTATACACACACACACACACACACACACACACACACACACGCGTGTGTGTGTGTGTGTGTGTGTGTGTGTATAATTAAGTGGTTAACTATGTTAAGGAAGATGAGTTTGACATATGATATATATATGTTAAATTCATTAACTTGCAGGACCTCCACTACCCTCCAGTCAAATTAAATTTGTTTTATCATCCTAAAATCTACCTAGAAGCAAGACAGAATATTTTTATGGAGTGAATAATATTTCATTGGAGTTAAATCTATGAATTCTTTGACTAGATTTGTTTCTTCATAAGATAATCTCTGATGCTTAAACTTGTGTCAAGGTTTTATATAACAAATTGTTTTTCACTGATTATAAATTATTTTCATTATTTTCAATTAAAATTTATAATTTTCTCTTATTGTATCTTTTGTTTAAGTAAAATGTGTAAATTTCCATGTGTGTAAGGCTCTGACATTTGAATGGCAGTTGGAAAGCTTACTGTAACTCAGGTAAGGCAATATTTACAGTATTTGTTGCACCCAGTGAATCCTGTCAGGCGTAGGAAATGAGAGCCTCTTTGAAGATTAAGTCTTTGCCAGTCTTAGGTAACATTTGTTTGCTTGTGAAAATACTGTGTAATGACTTGACCACCTGTTACAATTTTATATAATGCAATAGCTAGGTTGTTACTGTTAGAAAAAAAGAAAGTATGGGGAAAGTGAACATAATTGTTAGGAAGATATGATTTAAACAGGAGAAACAACCAAGAGAATGATTTTTGAAAAGAAAATGTGTAAGAGGAGAAAGTAACAAGTAGATGAGTGAACAATTCACTTGTTGGATTGAAAGTCTGACAATCTTATTTTTAAACTTCATCTTTCTTTAACTCCCTCAAGCAATAGCATTATTACAGTCTCCATATTAGGCTTTACCAGTGTTTACTGTTTGGTATATACTGTATACCAAAAGTTTGGTCAAATGCCTTTAAGAATGAATTTTTTATTGATCCTGCAATTACCTTATCATTCGAATTAAGGATATGATTTTTGAAATAATATACTCATAAAATATAGTACAAACTAGTTTTATGGTTTACATGCTTATATTTATTCTTAAGTGTAATCAAAAATATGACTTCAAATGGACTTCCTAGTGCTTAGTGGCTCTCAACAGGAAAGACACAGTGGTTCTGTGTTGGTGGCCCACTTGGAGACAACTTGACAAGTTCTAGGGCCTTAATTAGACTTTATTGTATGTTATTGTTTACTCAAGCTTAAACATTCTAGGATCATTTTACAAAAAAAAAAAAAGAAAAGCTAAAGTAAGAAAAGAAAGAAAGAAAAGTTAGAAGAGAGAGAAATGTATTGAATATTTGTGTGTGTGAATGCATAAATATACTTATTAAATGGCTACAGATTGATCCTTCTGCAGTTTCCAGGAACCCAAACACCTCAAAACCGTATGCATTCCTCTATGTCCTTAGCTACTGAACGACATGCTGACTTTTGGAAAACAGATTGCTGAAAATCAAAAGAACTGAGATAGCCATTTATAAATTAAGAGTTTGCAATTACGAAAATTGTGACAAGTTCTTCAACATGTTCTAAAATATATGTTATTAATATGTAGTTTAATAAATGCATAAGCTATGTATAATTCTGAACCAATCACAGCAAAGAAAATAGATGAAAATCATTTCTAAACAACAGATTAACATATTCTAGTTTTAGATTTAGCTACTTTCTGTAAAAACATAGTCTGGATTACAGCCATATTTGTGTGTGGGGGTGTGTGTGTGTGTATGTGTGTTTCTGAAACCTAATGAAAATCTCCTGAATGGAATACCATTAATCCCTGGAGAAGAAATAATTGGGGCAACATTTAATATAACAGATGTGATTGCTGTAAGTGCCAATGATAAGATAGGAGTCAGTGCATTAGCAATAAAGATTAAATAAGGAAAATTGAGAAATGGTGAGTAAAGATTCTGCTTGCCCTGAGAGAAATTTCATGAAAAACCAGTGCCTTCAATTGTTACTTTCAATAACATTGAAGTAATAATACATACGAGTCAATTTTAAATTACTGAATATAAATTCCAACAGTGAAAAATATAAGATACCATTACAAGATCCAAAGTTCTTCACCAAAAGCAATGTTAATAAAATATTCACTCTTGGCGAGAAATGAGAAGGAAAGTAAAATTATGACAACTGTAGTCATTATACTAGGAATCTATGTTACGTATTCAAAATGTTTACATTCCTCTAAAGGTAATTCAGTATATTTTGTAAAAACTTTTATAAAAACTTAGCATATATTCTCCCTTCATTCGAAATTAGTTAATGTAACTCAGAAAATCTTAAATGTTACATGAAAACTCTAAAATTATACTTTTTGATAAATAATATAATTATAACAATTCAATACTGAAGATCTCTGGATGCTCATAGTCCATATATCACAATATGTACTGACTCTGAAATTTGACTTTCAGGAATACTGGCGATGTGTATTTCTTATGCCATGTGACACTGTCAGTAGTGTTAAGATTTTCTAATGTAATGGGATAATATTCTCTATAATAAATGCTACCATCTATAAGTGTGATTTTGGCAACCATAAAAATGTATGATTTCACATAAATATTACTACTACATTCACTGTTTTTTTAAAACATGATCTTCTGGGAAATAACATATTATTTCCTCATGATTTATTATTGTATTTCCAGATAACACCTCAAGTTTCTAGGCTTGACTCTTATGACTATAAATTCCTCAAAACTGTGAATTATGAATTATGGATTATGATTTATGAACTGTAGAATTTTAAATGAGCCTTTTAAAGTTTCTACCTCAAGGACCATTTGGTCTGGATAATATCCTTGCCTTTTGGAATGTTAATCATAAATAAAATCTTCTGTTTTCTGAATTAGCTTTATATAAATTAATACATTAAGGTTCATATTTAGGCAAACTTGAAAATGCAATTTATACATCTTAAACAGAAACCATAAGATTTTAGGAAGATTGAGAAGGCCAATATTAATATTTTAGTAACTCAAATGCATAGAGCCAGATCCTAATAGACTTCCATATGTGAAATTCAAATAAAGACACTGTTAATTATTAACATTGATGATTGTGTATTAAATAACTATTAGTGACATTAATGGAATTTTCAACTACTTCAATTAATCAGTCCATCTATGAATGTGTCTTCATAACTCTGTGATCATTATTCACATAGTACATTTTTCTGTGGTTTTTGCCTCTCAGAAATCTGAATTTCTGAGCAATTAAGATGACTGAACATTATACATATGGAGCAAAAGTATAAGCTAAAAGTAAGCTTGGTTCTACAATGCCTAATGTTATAAGCGAAAACTTGTGTTGGGATGAATGCTCCTGGTGCAGATAAAGGCGCTTCTCTTCAGAGTCTTGATGACAGCCACCTCAAGTGTCAGTTTATAAAGAAATGATTGATTTCTCTTATGCTTTTCTTTCTACAAAGAAAAAGTCTACAAAAAACATTGAGTCTTAGCTTTCATTCTTATCAATACTTGCCTAAATCAGCTGATAACATTTGCAAAGGTTAAAGGGAAGCTTAAAAGTGAGCCATTGCACATAAAACAAATGGTTTCTCCAAGCTAATGACATGATTCTAAGATCACAAATCTAGCAACAAATGCGCATGGCTGCTTAGAACTATAAGAAATAACTCAATTCAGTTACCAGATGCTCTTCCTGATGTTTGCCTATCCTTTACTGAGATTTTATTTTTAGTCCTCGTGATGACCCAACATTTCTATGAGGATACAGTATTATTATTGCCATTTTAAGGATTAAGGAAACTGAGTCTACAAGAAATCATACTGAAGTCTACAAGAAGGTAGTATTTGAGCCCATGCCTTCTGGGTTCCAAGGTGTTAGAGTATGTATTTTAAATATTAACTATGTTGATATTATTTTAAACACATTAAAAATCAAAAATCACCTCTTTTCAAGTAAATGATTTTGATGTTAAGATGTGAAAATTTTTCTGACGATATTTCATGAGACAGGCAATTTTAATGTTTTAAAAATTCAAATGAGAAGAATGAGGAGCAGGCTTATTAATGCATACCAATTTGCTCAATAAAATTACAAGTGCTGTTATCGTCCACACACTGTATGTTAAAATGAATTTATTAATGTTTTCAGTGCTGAAGCATAAGCTAAATTGAAGTTTAGTGGCAGTTATTTTACATACAAACTTTTAAATTTTATATTCAAAACATTTCTATTCATATTTAATTTAATAAACTATTTAATCTTAATTTTTAAAGATAAACAATTCTTTTATTCATTCAATTAATACATATGCACTGATTATACCAGGCATTGAGCTTCGATGTTGAATGAATCCAGATAAACAGTCTTGCCTTCAAGGAGCTTTCTGTCTACTGATTATTATACATATACACAAGATAACTTCCAACTAAAAGAACTGCTGTTTTGTGAAGGACTGTGTTTTAGTGGGCTCTGCAGAGACTTCTTTGTGAGTGCTTGAGTGCTGAAACCAAAAAATGTTCAGGCTTTGGTTAGTAGACCCATTTTAACTCAGAAGAATATAAAAATAAAAGCAATATTTTATTGATTTCCAAAAGGCAATATTAGGTAATACCTTCATAGGAAGTGTCTGGAAATTGAAATTATTACTAAAAGGTTTGGTGAATGTATAATTATAGCGAAAGAATTTAGATGGTGTCAATAGAGTTATAATTCATTTTTCTTCTAGGGAATTAGCTCCAGTCTCTTCCTAGAATACGTTTTTGTTGGCCAAAATACTTCTGTTTTCCAGATATTGTTAGTCTTTATGGGCAACGATGAGTAGACACTGAAAAATGCTTATGCATTTTTTTCACTTTTGCGTTTAATATAATTTATTTAATTGTAAGTTTATATAATTTTTTCCAGCTTAATTTAAATATAGTTGACATGCAACATTGTGTAAGTTTAAGAATACCTCATTGTATTGTATACCTCTTATAGGTTACTAAAAGCACCATTACGAAAACATTAGGTAGGTTAACAGTTACATTTAAGTATTGTCTTTCTTTGGGTAATGCTAACTATCTGAATTAGACCTGGACATTTGCCTTCTGCAAGATATTTGTGGACTGAGTGTGTTCGGTATCTTTGCATATGGCCAAGTTTTCTTTTCATTCATTGTTTTAACAAGTTTGTATGAATGACTTTTACTGACCATTTCTCAAAATTAGAAATATTAGTTTGTACCCAGCCCATAGTACACTGAAAAAAAATTGGCTATATCATAATATTAAATATTTAATCACCCAATAAATAATTTAAACCTTTTAATTTCTAAAATGACTTGTAAGACATGTTTTAAATTTTTATTATTAGTGTTAGTATTATTCTGGTACACATGTAAGTCACTCTTGATTTTTTTTTAATTTTACTTTCTTTTGCTAAGGTCATTGATAAAATATTCATTAATGATTTAATGGTTTACTTCTATATTTCTCTTTGGAAACATTCAGATCGATAAATGAATATATAAATTAATATTCAGGTAAAAAAGATGATAGATTTTTATAAATCTTCAGTTGCTGTCCTTTTGTTGCTGGACATTAATAGGCTGTACCCAACTTTAACCTTTAGGTAGCAGCATTTGAGAACAGTAGTATATTGAAAGGGGCCACTATTTAGAAAAATGTGGAAATAATACATGTGTTCAAAAGAAAGGATTTAAGATTTATCATACTTTTTGTTGAGATTAAAGATAATCTCTTATCAAGTTGTAGCACAGTCTCATAATTTGGAACATTTAAAAGTACTTTCCTATCTACATAAGACTATTTTATTCCAATAAAAATTCCATCATCTTTTTTACTGATGTTTGTTCACTGCTTATATTTTCATTGAAGGCAGGGGGCTCTTCCAAATGAATATTCCTAATGGAATTTTGTCCCCAGAATATCCCCAGTTTTAATGAATCTTGGTTAATTAGACATAACTGAAAATTTCTTCTGAAGTATTGAAGATAAAAAACATCTTTCTTCTTACAATTTATTGATTTAAAAAGTATTTTACATTGATGTATGTAAGAGATGAAAGGGGAAATACAGTTTAAAACTAATTTATGTCAAAGATTCTGGTTAATAGTCCATCTTAGTTGCTAACTAGATAGTCATTACAAAAGGTAAATTTTGTTGGATAATTGACGACTCGATTGATCTGATCTCTCCATCTTGTTTTCCTTTTCAAAAATTGAGGTCAAGTAATTTTATTTCCCTAGTCAAGTACCTAATGAAGATCAGGTCATACATGAATAACCTCATTAAGAGATAAAATAGTGACTAGAATCTGTGATATTAAGTTGAATTTGAGTATTTAATTTTTATAGAGGATCATGTCAGCTTTTCCACAATGACTATAATTCTTGTTGTTATGTGAATCCTCATTACATAAAAACTCCAAATTTCTTTCTCTTCCTATATTTAGATTTTAATATATTCAAGAAAATCTTTTAGGGTAACTTTTTATAGTTGTTCTTTTTTTCTTTGATTTTTGTGCTTTATTGGAAAATGTTCCAATATTTTTTATTCTCATTTAATGAATTTAAAAGATTTTATTAAGAGTTTATTTCACAAGAGAGACAAAAAATTTCCAGGTCTCCTCAAGAGGGCAGAGTTAGCATTAGCCTCATCCAAACCACATGGACCAAAGCAGGCCTAAATGCAGTTCTCCAGAGGAAATATGAGAATCTTTACTAGAAGAATGAACACACACACACACCAGAGAACTAAAATAATCGATATCTACCACACTACCTGTAAAGTTAGAGAACCAGAGAGAAAGAAGAGTGACAGAAATAAAAATAAGATGGATGGATGAACTGTTCTTAAATCTCATTATGATCACATAGCCAGTACGTAAATCAAATATTGATGACTAAAGCCAGTTACAGAAGCAAGACAATTAACTGAAATCGAACATGATTAGAATACAGTGCACATTTTCTCCTTTTTTATTTTTATGTTTCAATTATAGTTGACATTCAATATTATTTTATATTATTTTCAATTGTACAGTGGAGTGGTTAGACATTTACATAATTTATGAAGTCATCTCCCAATTATCCTAGTACCCACCTGGCACTATACATAGTTTTTACAATATTATTAACTATATTTCCTATGTGGTACTTACAGTGTACATTTTTGTATATAAAACTATATTACTAAAAATTCTAAAGTTATTCTATCTTTTTAAAATGCTTTTATGATAAAAACTTTGTAACAATCATCAACTATTTATTGGCATAATAAAAGGCATAGTTCAGATTATTTTAAAAGATGTGTCATGTAAGAATTCTATGCAAATATAATCATAAAGGGAAGTGATGGCAAAGGCAAGTATCCTCTAAATTGGGGTGATTTAAGGTATATTTAAATTTTCCTGGATTTGCTTTACTTTTAGTTATTATAGTGCTATAACATTTGATATAAAACTCAGTTTCTATTCAGCAAGACATGGATCTAGTAATACACTGACTTTTATAAAGACTAAATGAAAAGTGATTTCAGCATAGAACCTCACACATTGAGCATTTTCACTTAATTCATGGTCATGATAAAAATAAGTTTTGTGA
Organism: Pteropus vampyrus; assembly: GCF_000151845.1. Classification (NCBI taxonomy): domain Eukaryota; kingdom Metazoa; phylum Chordata; class Mammalia; order Chiroptera; family Pteropodidae; genus Pteropus; species Pteropus vampyrus. The sequence goes on along the minus strand of NW_011888845.1, from coordinate 1,919,456 downwards.
TAAAGATTATTAAAATTATCAGGCTTATTGTCTAGAGGTTTTAGTGACAGAAAAACTAAACGTTTATATATTTATGTATTAAGAACAGATTAAAATTAGGATTCAGTATATTCTTTAACCCATATCCTGTTTAGGAAAAAAATGCAGCCAGCTGCCAACGTTAATTTAATTTTACATAAATACTCTCTTTGAAGCTGAAGGAAATCTGACTGGTTTTCAATGTGAAAATAAAATGTAAAAACTGTTCTAGGAGTTATTTCTAAACAGAACTTTTCTCTAATCCTAATGTAACAGAAATGTATACATGAATCGGATTCATCAAATGAATCTTAGGCTAACAGCTATTCGAGAGCGATGTTAACATCACATGTAGGAATGCTACGTTTTCTAGGATTTGACATTTTCAGTCATTGAGAATTACTATATTTTGTAAATGGAAATATCACTACTAAAAACAGAATGCTATAAATAGAATGATGTCATTTGTGTCCAAAGACTATTGATATACTAGAGTGATGCAACAATAATAATAAAAGCAAGATATTCCATAGCAAAATTTGGGGGTAAGATTAAGTCTGTAATCTGTGAGTTATCTCAGAGTAAATACTGCAGCTGCAGGTGCTGCTGGTGAGCGTTCTCTGGGCAAATGAGAAATGGGATAAAGTATAAATCTATCAGGACTTTTTTTAGACACACCTATACTAAATCCCTTAGTTTTCTTCTTGTAATTAACTTGTTTAGAATGAAGTTAAGATTAAAGGTGGCAGATGGGGCAAAAGAGTGTGAGAGAGGAAGGGAGGTAGTGAAGGAAGGAGAGAATGTATTTGTGAACACAATTGGGTAGATGTTCCTCTTTCTCAATGACCTAGTCATACAGTTACTTGCTTCCTTGTCATTAAGATATTTTAATTTCCATGAATCTGCTATTTCCAAATTTTAAGAGCCTTGCGTTAAAAAAAACTTTTGGTTTTCTGAAGTCCTTTATGTATATATGTTCTGAAAAATAGTAGCAGAATGAAAGAACTGATAAATACTTCAATGTACATCTTCTCCGAGTTCAAACTGCAATCAAGCCTTGACACAAATTTTAGCTCATGCACCATCCAAGTCATTTCAGGACATGGGTTGATATTTATGTTTAATAAAATTCTGGCCTAATGAGCCAAAGTAGATATGGAGGCTTTTCACTTTGTCTACTGGCACTTCGACCTAGGTCAGTTGTATTCAAAGCTTGTTTACATGACAGCCTAACAAATTGTGAGATGCAGACCAATTTTGAAAAAATGGGACTGTTTGTGTCATAACACCTTTATAATAATACTAGGTTTAATCAGACTGCTTGGAACTGTATAAAATGGAGAGATTTCCAAATTTAGGGGATATTGTTATATTATCAGAAGTTTTGTTATGCCAAATATCCTCACTTTTAACTTACAATTTAGTACAGCCAGGGCATTGGGACAAGGGAGAATATTATGGTGTACTGCATGATAGCTCAACATCCTGTGATATGGAATCAGAAAGACAGCCTGTCCCATCTGATAACTCCTGCAGCTAAAACTAGGAATGGCAATAAGTTGTACTGTCAAAAATGGCCGGTGTCATCTGTTCCACATGAACAACGTCCTGTTTCCTATAGAATTACATAATTTTGTCATTTTAACAAAGGATGGATAAGTCAAATTTTTTTTCTTTAAGTGTAAAAATTCTTACAGTATGAAAGCTTCTATCACATTCTGTTCCTTTTTTGCTGCCCTACCTCCCTGAAGCATCTCTTCTCCATCTCACAAACTGCTGTTCCTTTCAAACTTGCTATGTATCCTATGAATCCTGAGGCAACCATGAAACTCTCCTAATTCATAGTACAGTATAAATAAATACTAACTTAATATTCCCCAAAGGGCTTGTAACTATAAGGAAGACATTTAAAGAAGGCACCGGAGGAGGCTTTGCAATTTAAATGCAGGGTGGGGAAATTTTCCACAAAACCTTCCAGGAAAAAGAAAATCAAAAGAGCCATCATCCCTCCTCCCCCCCAAAAATTAATATAATTCATTCATATATTCTACAAATATTTGTTGCCCATAATATTCTAGGTCCTGTTATTGATATTTTACTTTTATCATAAAAATATAATTCTTACCTTAAAAAGACCAAGGAATATAAAGTTAATCGAAAGTTCAACATTATCTGCATCAATTTCGTAAGACATAAAAAGTAGGTTAAAAAAAAAAAGATACCTATGTGTTCTTTTTTTAATTGGACTTTTGTTGGTTGGAAAATATGAGCAGAAACAATATTTCTCTTTTCACCAGGGAAGCGCCATGCACTAGGAGGACTAATAGGACGACACTCCATTGCATGGTTAATGGAGCTGGGGCAAGTAGATTAACAACTGCTATAGCATCAGTTTTTAAACTACCATTTTTCCTACAGTCATTTAAAAAGAATTTAAAAGTATATGTTGATTTTTTTTTTTACATATTTAGTGTCAAATCCACAATTTTGTGACTGATAAAACACAAATCTTTCCTCAATACCATCTTTTCTTTATGTTACAGGGTTATCTCTCTTAAAAGCCAACCTACTTATTATGTCCATCTTCTACTTTTCAGTCTTCAATATCTGCCCCCTTGTTCTTAGGACAGGTTTCTTAGTACGTGCTACAAGACAGTATGATTTTATCCAGTAACATTCTTCCAGCCTCATCTGAGATCTTTTCCTCTCCATGCTCATTTCTTATTACTTTGCATTTCTTTTAGTTCTACTAATACATTGTGATATTTTTAC
>NW_011888845.1:1901608-1916616 GCF_000151845.1 Pteropus vampyrus | reverse complement strand
TTTTTTTTTTACATATTTAGTGTCAAATCCACAATTTTGTGACTGATAAAACACAAATCTTTCCTCAATACCATCTTTTCTTTATGTTACAGGGTTATCTCTCTTAAAAGCCAACCTACTTATTATGTCCATCTTCTACTTTTCAGTCTTCAATATCTGCCCCCTTGTTCTTAGGACAGGTTTCTTAGTACGTGCTACAAGACAGTATGATTTTATCCAGTAACATTCTTCCAGCCTCATCTGAGATCTTTTCCTCTCCATGCTCATTTCTTATTACTTTGCATTTCTTTTAGTTCTACTAATACATTGTGATATTTTTACAAAGCACCCCAGCTTTACCTGCCTAGATCTTTCTCATTTGTTAGGGCTCACTTTGCATAAATGTCTTCCTGCAGAAAAGCTTCCTTGACTGCCTAATGGTGCACTTCCAACATTCCATGGAAGCCTCTTTTCAAGTATCAGAGCACTTAGCTTATATTATTTATGGCAATCAAGCTTTCAAGCATCTATCTCCATGAGAGAGAGGATAGTATTTGCTTTGTTTAATGCTTAGCACAATGCTGGCACATAGTAGGTACTTAGTGTATGTTCACTGGGTGAACTATGTTCAGTTCAGTATATATTTCCAGAGTGAGTATAGGTGTGCAAGGTGCTATTCTATGCAACACAAAGATGACTAAGACATATTTCTTCTCTTCATGTTGCTTTCCATTTAGTATGTGTAGGCATTAGGGTATGTCATGACACAAATCCTATTATTAAGGCAACATTACAGGGGCCAAAAAGAGTCAGTCATGAAGAAATGGTTATGGGAATTTAGTTTCAGATATCAGATTAGAGTTTACTTTGGAACATTTTGATTAGTGTTTGAGAAGGTAGATCTCTTTTAATAGCTAGATTTAATTAGCTTTTTCAATAAATGAAAAAAATATGGTTTTGTTTCCTTTATGTTTGTCTTTCCATTTAAAATAGTAAAAATGATTATCATATTCATCAGTTCCATACTGAATTTAACAAAATATTTGATGTATATTTTAGTATTATCATAATTGTAGTTTTTATTATTAGGAGAGTTACATCTAGATTTTCTGTACACAGATCTGTGATTATAATAATCCATTCCTAATTGCTTGTGTGAAATATATGAATTCTCTTTTGTACATTATTGTATCCTTTGAGGTGTTGGTAAACTAGACCCAATAGCAATATTTAATGTTCTCTTGAAGGTTATTTGACTTTGACTTAGAAATGTTACATTCCCATTAATTTCATAAATATTCCTCTAATGCTTTTTCTAAACCTGGGACATAATATGGATCTTATTTCCACAGAAAATCATGGATATTATCAGTAATTGCTCTATTACCACAAAGAAAAAATATATTTAGATTGCAGAATCTCGAGATATTTCAAAAAATCTTTTGAAGTAGTGATTCAATATTGGTAATGAATGTAGTTTGCATACAAATAATAGTTATTATACTTTAAACCACAGTATAATAGTTATTATACTTAAACCACAGGATACTAAACCCAGGTGCTGCAGATTTCCATTTATTGTGCTAAACATACAGTGGAATGATAAGGCTATGTTGTGATTTTTGAAAAATATTATTTTAAAGGTCTTAAAAGAATTATATGCTTTGTTCTCATAGCATCATTTCACTCTATTCTGTGATCATATTCTATGTAATTCTCCCTCTAAATTAAAATTTACTCTGGATGGGCCTACTCTCTTCTTAGTCGCTCATAGACTTCTCCCTTATCTTGTGACTTACAAAACCTCAGCGATGGTAGTTTATACAGATTATTTCTGGCATTACCTATGCTAATATAGTTTCTCCTCTTCTCTGCTTTTAGTATAAACAAGTTTATATAACACCTAAAAAAGAATTTTTGAAATGTGACACTAAAGAGGTCCCTAATGTTTATTTCCCTGGAAGACCAATTTGGTAAGTGCCGAATCTCATTAGCTGCCACTTCTATTACTGATTTTATAAGTCAGATGTTAGAAACTATCCTACAGAGCAAGAAAATGTTCATAATGGTAAATTTGTCTTTTTATAATATTTTTTCAATTACAGTTTACATACAATATCATATTAGTTTCAGATGTACAACATAGTGATTAGACATTAATACACCATATGAAGTGATCACCCTGATAAATTTTGTATCCAGATGACACAATGCATAGTTATTACAATATTATTGACTATATTCCAAATGCTGTATTTTACATCATCATGATTATTTTGTAACTACAAATTTGTACTTTTTAAAAATTACGTTATATAATTTTATTTTATTTTTTAAATAATTTTTTTATTTTCAATTATAATTGACATAACATTACATTAGTTTTAAGTGTACAACATAGTGTTTAGACATTTATATGACTTATGATCACCCCAATAAATCTAGTACCATCTGACACCACACAGTTATTACAATATCATTGACTGTATTCCTTATGCTACAGTTTTACCTCCCTATAAATATTATGTAAACATCAATTTGTACTTCTTTATTCCTTCTCCTTTTTCACCCGTCCTACCAACCCCCTATCCATCTGGCAACCATGAAAATGTTCTCTGTATCTACAAGTGTGTTTCTGTTTTGTTCGTTCATTTTTGTTCTTTAGACTTCACATGTAAGTGAAATCACATGGCATTTGTCTTTCTCTATTTGACTTACTCTACTCAGCACAATATCCTCTAGGTCCATCCATGTTATTGCAGATGACAAGATTTCATTCTTTTTTATTACTGAGTAATGTTTCACTGTATATATGTACCACCTTTTCTATCTTCACTCATCCATTGATGGACACCCAGGTTTTCTCCATATCTTGGCTATTGTAAATAATGCTGCAATGAACATATGGATGCACATGTCCCTTTGAAGTGGTGTTTTGGGTATCTCTGGATAAATATCCAAAAGTGGGGTTTCTGGGCCCTTCTTTGTCCCTTGTTATAGCTTTTGTTTTAAAGTCTATTTTGTCTGGTATAAAAATTGATACCCCAGCTTTTTTTTTTGTTTCTACTTTCATGAAATATCTTTTTCTATCCCTTTACTTTCAGTCTGTGTGTGTCTTTTGATCTAAAGTGAGTCTGTTGTAGGCAGTATATGTTAGAGTCTTGTTTTCTTATCCATATAGCCATCCTATGTCTTTCAGTTGGAACATTTAATCCATTTACATTTAAGTAATTATTGATAGATATGTATTTATTGCCATTTTACTATTCATATGTGCGTGTGTATGTATGTGTGTGTGTGTATATATACATTCTTTTTATAACTCAAATGCTATATTGGTGGGGCTTGAGAAGCTGTGACAGAGCCTAGCATGTAGACTGCGAGGGCTTGGACAGCTGTCAGGGATGAGTAGGCTCTGCTGCTTTGGCCATGTTGTCTGTTCTCAAGTTCTTAGAAGCAAGCATGCAGGAAGAAAGGTCAGCCCTTCAGAAACTGGTAGGTGACCTCATAGATTCCCATAGACTCCTGAGCCTTTTTGTCATAGTCAGTCCAGTCCTTCCCCTGCAGATTAATGTCACTAAAGATTGTCCCCAATTCCATACACTCAGCAGCAATCCCAGCCTCACAGGCTTGTTGTGAGTTAAAAATGCTGCACCAATAAAGTAGAGTGAGCATTGGCTCTGGAGTCAGATAGACCTAGGTTCAAATTTTAGTTTCATGGCTTACTAATTCTGGGCAAGTTGCAAAATCTCTGAAGTCCTTTCCTCATATGGGGCAGGAAATCAACTGGTTCAGGGCTCTGACATTCAAAATCTACTATCATCTTGAACTTCTCATTGTCTTTAGCATTGTAATATTTGATGGTACTGCTTGGAATCTTGATGGAGTTTTCCTTTGTGCACAGCTTGCACTTCTGGACATGGAGGCATTGCCAGGACCTCCCTTAGTGCCACATTGTCCATCAGCCAAATATATTGCCACTTCTCTGAAATCTCACCGCAGCTGCCACATTTCATCTTTAAGTACCACCGGAAGCCCTCCCTCATAGGCTGTAGGTTAGTGATGTTCTCCAGCATGGCTATGAGCTGCAGTGTGATTTTTCCCCATAGGGGCCTGGCTCAGCACAGCACTGACTGTGGTCGCTCTTATATTTTGGATATCTTTTTCCTTCTTCTTCTTAAAGAAGTCTCCTTAGTATTTCTTGTAATACTGATTTGGAGATGATGAACTCCTTTAGCTTTTTCTTGTCTGGGAAGCTATTTAGCTCCCTTTCAGTTCTAAATAACAGTTTTGCTAGCTTCAATTCTAGAATAATTTTGGTTTAGGTCCTTGCTTTTCATCAGTGTGAATATTTCATACCAATATTTTCTGGCCTGCAAAGTTCCTGTTGAGAAATCAGGTAACTAATTGCTTTTCTCTTGCTACTTTTAAGATTCTCTCTTGTCTTTAACATTTGGCATTTTAATTATGATGTGTCTTGGTGTGGGCCTGTTTGGGTTCATTTTCTTTGGGATGCTATATGCTTCCTAGGCTTATATGTCTATTTCCTTTGCCAGATTAGGGAAGTTTTTTGTTATTATTTCTTGAAATCGGTTTTCAATTCCTTGCTCTTTCTCTTCTGCTTCTGATACTCTGATGATATCAATGTTAGTACACTTGATGTTGTCCCTGAGGTTCCTTAATCTGTCCTCAATTTTTTTGGATTTTTTTTTTTCTTTTTGCTATTCTGCTTGGGTGTTTTCAGTTACCTTCTTTTCCAAACTGCTGATTTGATCCTCTGCTTCATCTAATCTTTTGATTCCCTCTAATGTATTCTTCATTTCATTTGTTATATTTTTCATTTCTGACTGGTTCTTTTTTGTTTTCTATCTCCATTTTTATGATTTTATCTCTTCATTGAAGTTCTCACTGAGATCATGGAGCATCCTTATAACCAGTGTTTTGAATTCTGTATCTGGTAGATTGCTTGTCCCCATTTTTTTTTTTTTTTTTAAGTTCTTCTGGAACTTTGTTCTGTTCTTTCATTTGGGCCATGTTTCTTTGTCTCTCCATTTTAGCTATCTTCCTGTTTTTGTTTCTGTGATTTAGGAGGATCTGCTACATCTTCCAGTCTTATGTAGTATTCGTTCTGTGGGGTCCAGTGGCTTAGTCTCCCTGGTCACTTGGGCCAGATACTTTAGGTGTGTCCCTTGTGTGAGTTGTATGTACTTTCCTGTTGTAATTGAGCCTTGATTGCTGTTATCATGTCAATGGGAGAGTTTGACCCTTGGGCTGATTAATCATGAGAACTGTCTGTGACTGCAGTGGAGGAGCTATTGTGTAGGGAATGACCATGTGGAACAGCATTTGCTTTAGCAGGGCTCTAGTGCTTGCCCAGTCTGCCCTTTGGGCGTGTCATTGTGGAGGTGGTTGGGTGGTGCTCTGGTGTCTGGAAAAGCCACTGGAAGTGGCTTGGATGGACCTGCCAGTTGGCTGGGGTGGGGTCTCAGGGAATCACCAGGACTTGGTAAATAATGTTAGGCAGGTCGATGGAGACTCAGATATGGCGCCCTGCTTCATTTGTACACTGGATTGGGGAAGGGCTCAACAAAGGAAGAGTGACCTCTGCCAGCACTTCTGTCTGGGAGAAAGCTGCCCCTCCAGCCCTGGCCTTGAAACCAGACAATTTAGTTCCTCTCCATATATTCCTGGTGCCTATCAAGCTGTTGCTCCACTGCTGGAGCTCAGAGTGAGTGAGTCTATCAGTGAGTAAGTCTGGGCATACACCCTTTAATAGAAATGTCTGCAACTCCCCCAGCCCTCCATCTCACTCGGCCACAATCTTTGCTGGTTCTCACAGCCAGAGGTTATGGGGACTTCTCTTCTCAGCACTGGAACCCCGGGCTGGGGAGCCTGGTTTAGGGCAGAGATCCATCACTCCTCAAGGGGGATCTCTGCAGCTGAGATTGCCCTCCCAATTTTTAATTGCCACATGGTGTGGAGCCCGCCCATTCTGAATCTCCACCCCTCTTGCCAGTGTCAAGATGAATTCTTTTGTATGTCCTTAGTTTTAGGACTTCCATTCAGTTAGACCTTAGGAGAGTCTCAGTTATGATTGTTCTGTAGTTTAGTTGTAATTTTAATGTAGTCATGGAAGGAGATGAGCATAGCATTTTTCTACTTCACTGTCTTGACTTGAAGCTCTCAAATTTGTCTTTCTGAGGTAATCTATGAAACTGCTCATATATAAAGGCACACAAGAGGAATTAATTTTCTTAAGTATTTTATTATCAGTAATTCTTAATTTACCATGTTATAATTTTTATCTTTTTTAAGGAAGATAATTAAAAGGAAGATCAAACCTCTTTTAAAATTATTAAAGTTAAAGAAATTAGAGATTTTATAATCTGTTTTTCTGATATACTTACTAAGTTGCTTTTCTGAAGAACCATCATAGTATACAGATGGAAATACTGAGGAAAGATGGCTTTAAAACTGTAGACATCTCATTTATTTAATTAAATTAGAATTAATGAGGCTCGAACTCAAACAAGATAAGCATACTGCTTGTATTGGTGTTCTGTCAATGGATATTTGTTTAATGATCTATTCTGAATAAGAATGGCAGAATTAAAGAAAATGTGACTGGAACTCAAAGTGCTTAATTTTTAGTCCCTGCTTTTTTCCTCACTAAATGTGGGGCTCAAGCTACCCCTCCATCTGTTCAATGAGATCACTACTTTAATTTCCACGGTCTTCAAAGTTTATGTAAGTCTTAAATAGAATTACTTTTTAGAATAAATATAGATTTTGCTATACTCTTTCACTTACTCAACAAATACTTTCTGAGTTCTTCCTTCATGCCAGGCACCTTGCTAGTCACAGAGTTAAAGCAGTGGACAAAACAGATACAGTTCCAGCACTGTGGGGCTCAGGGTCTAGGAGGAAACAAACATTACGTTATCATGCAAATAAGTAGCCAAGTAGAAATTGTGATAAGTTTTGCAAAGATGTCATGGAAGTGTCAGGGGAGGCAATAATAGGACGAAACTAAATTAGATTGAGAGTCGAGACTTGTCTCTATGACAGAATAAGAGCTTAAACTGAAACCTGAGGAGTGAGAAAGCAGCAGCCAGGTGAAGAGTGAATCAGGATCAGTATTCCAGACAGAAGAAAGAGTCCATAGAAAAGCCCTGAGGTATGAAATCACCCAGGGGTCCAGGATGTGATCTGAGATGAGGCTGGAGTGAGAAGGAAGAAAGTACATCATGGGAAGGCTGAGGCCAGAGAAGGGCTTTTATTTTAAATACAGTGACAATTTGAAAGTGACACAGAGAGGGGTATGTATGGAAGGGAGATATGTACAATGTATAACAGATGAGATTTTGGGTGGGTGAGAAGTTTGGGTTTGTTTTCATTTGTTTTATAAAGACTTACCTTTTTAAAAAGGCTGGATTCTCAAGGAGATAATATCAGGCAAGAGTACACATGGACTTTGAACATCTGAAAATGTTTCTTAAAAGGCTTCATGTATCTTTTTAGGAGTACTCATCTCACAACTTGAAAATCACAGATTTAAAACACAGTGCCCAGTCTCAGATAGTCTATAATCTCATTGGGTAGAAAATGCACAAATACATGAAAAGTTAATCATAAACATTTAAATAACAATTCAGAACAATAATAGAGGAACTATAATAAGCAAGTCATGTGTAATTATTTAATCAACTGAGCAGCAAGTGATTGGTCAGAGGCCCTCAGTGGTCAGGGAGTTCTTTTGGGATCTTGAAAAACTGGGAGAATTTGAATGGCCTGAAAGGAGCACTTATGACATCTCAGGACTAACATGTCCGAGGATTATTTGGGACCTACATTACATCTTCATTTTCTTATTGAATTATTGTTTCACAGATAACATCAAATTCATTAACTGGCCCAAATGAATAGAAAGTACGAAACATAAAATTTATGTTCATTACTGTATATGCTTTCAGATACCCCATTTTCTTTTTTTAATGTTAGAAATGACTGAAAGATTAAGGCTGGTTGAGGTAGATGTCAGGGGAAAGATAAATCAGTTAGGATAGATAGAATAGTGGGATAACAATATAATTTGTGTATAAATTTTAACAAAAATGTTTTAACTTGTGACTAATGAAATATATAGGCTAAATAAATTAATGTTGTTTTGTTTATCCAAATATTGAAATTGAGAATTCAATTTAGCTCAGCATCTTGATTTCCATGATTTAAATTATAATAACAATAACAATAACAAGTAGCATCTTAGAACAATAACTCTTCCAGAAGTTAGATCCACATCCGGTTCCTAGATTTTTATTGATGGCTAATTACCTCAAAACTGCGACCATATATAGTGGCACCTGATGGAATCAGTTGTATATGATATCCATATTTTAGACTATATGCTGTTTGTTGCTCTAGGCTGATATCAAATAACTATTCCTGATATCTAAATGAGCAGCAATGACCTTGTCATGGAGCATGGAACTTGTCATTAGCATTTGCAGATTAACCCAGAATTATGAAGTACAATTTCCATATTTCTTTATATCTACATATATATTTTATAAATTTAGTTATATATAAATAATATTAAATTTATATGTAGATATAAATATTAAGTACTGTTATAAAACTCTATATGTGACCATCAACTAGTTATGAAATTCAGAATATTTAAAGCAGTTTCTCCAAAAATATATGCAAATAATAAAAATTCAGTGAGATTTTTATATACATTTTATGATTTAAATGGTGAAGTTATTTTCTTCTTAAAATCCCTTCTTTTGATAAAGTCCTAAGGAAACAATAAGACATGTAAAGATGTTAGCCTATTTGTTTTTCACTGTGTGTGCCGCCCATCAAGAGAACTGTGCTATGTATCCAAGAGCAAATCATGACCTTTACATTCCCAGGCATTCATCTTGGGCTAAAGAATTTGAAAATTGGCAAGGTTGACTTACAGGTAAGTACAATCACTTGAGATATTCACATGCGATATTCAATTTATCTTTAGCAAATACTTTTGCGCTGACAAAACAGAACATTTTATGCTCTTTTTCACAGATAAGAACAATCCATCTGAGTGACTCCAAAGTGACTGAAGACTTCAGTTCTCACTCCCAAACTTTTTAAAAGAAAATTGTTGTATCAGTCTTGAGAAATCTTTATAAGGATATTAGACTTATTTTGATAGCTAGATCAATCAAGGCAGGATATTTCTTTATGGCTGTAATGAAATCCGTAATGAATTTAGGAATATTTGTATATTCTGGTTAAATAATTTTGCTAGATGCTGGCTGGGATATAAATATGCATACACTATCGTTTTTAGAGATTATAAGATATAAGACTAATAAACTCTGTGATACAGGATCAAAAATTGTAAACTCAAGAAATAAAAGACATTTAAAAATTGTACCAGGAATTAATCAGAAAATACCAAGTTTTTAATTTAAAGAACAACTTCATAAAGCAAGTGGCATTTATGATGGGTCTTATATGAAGGAGAGGTTGGATAATCATAAAGTCCATAAAAGTCCATAAAATAGAGATGAGATGTTTAGCAGATAGAAAGAGAAAAGCATAAACAAAGAGAGTGAAATATGTGAGACAGTTTTCTGGAACAGCAAACAAGCTATGAAAAAGAGTAGGCAACAGTAAAATTCGAAATCCAACATTATTTTTATAGCAGTACTGGGAAAGTGGTATGTATCTTTGAGTAATGTGTATCTTTGAAAATGTTGGTTGAAATTTAATTTAAAAAGATTAATCTACCATTGTTGATTTGGAATGAATTTATCAGGGAAATTATAACAGTAACCTAGACAGTAAAAATATTGTTATTTTAATAATAACCTATTGGAAATTAAAAGTATGTAAGAGATGTTATGAAGGTAGATTATCTGTGATTAAGCAACTGATTGCATACCTGCCTGAGTGAGAAAGGAGTGTAGGTGACTTAAAGCTGGTGACTAAGAGATTGGTAGTGCTATTAATAAAACAAAAAGAAAGAAAGAAAAGAAAAGAAAGGAAAAATAAGAGAGGTCGGAATGAGTAAATGGTCATGGAAAAGAAATGTATTTGTAGACATCTTGAATTTAAGTTGCCAGATTGCTGGAAATCTGTGCCTGGACCAGAGGAAAAGAAAAGGAAGTGCCGATGGGGAAGGAAGGCATAGAAGTAGAAGAGATGGGGAAGTGAGGAATGAGGATGAAGAAGCCAAGAGTGATCTTGCAGTCAGCAGAGTCTGTGGAAAGGTAGAGGAACTGAAGAAAGGAGACCAAGAAGAGGTTCCCGAGCAGCACTGACTAGGAGAACGTCCCTGCCCTGATGGCAATGTCCTCTACCTGTGCTGTTCAGTATGGTAGTCAGCAGTCACATGCGAATTCTGAGAAACTGAACTTTAAATCACGTTTAATTTTAATGAATAGTTTAAGTTTAAATACCACATGTGGCTAGTGGCCACATTATAGACTTAAAACACTTTAGTCTCACCGCAATCACTTTTCTACTCAGACACCAAATGACATCCCTAAAATATAAATTAGAGTATATCCTTCCCCTGCTTAAAATTCTCCAGTGGATCTTCAATGTATGGGAATAAGATCCAAACTACTAATTATGGCTAAGGGAATTTTTCTCTCCCCAACCAAAGCTCCAGCCACGTAAGCTAAGTTCCCTAAACAGGCCTATCCTTTTCCAGGTCAAGGCCTCTGTTCTTGTTTCTCTAATACTGCCTTCTCTTTCTTCCTGTTCTTTACGTGCTCATTTCTTTTCAATCTTTCACTCTCTGTTTAAGAATTATTCCTCAGGGAAGTTTTCCTTGAGCCCCTTTATCTAAATCACCCAGGTTGCCCTATTTATTATTCTATAACTCAACACTCAATTTATTTCCTTTATGCCACTGATCATAATTTGTACTGATTTGTTTATTTCTCTCAGCTTCCCTCGCTAGACTGTAAATGCCCTGAGGGCAGGGATCATGTGTATCTTATATTTTTCATACTTATCAGAGTGTCTGGCATATGGTATGTGTGCAATAATTATTGATTGTTGATCAAATACCAAAAACACTGCCTGCTGAAAGAATATGTAATTACTAAACAGAGGTTTCCATAAACATTTTGTATTATTGTTAAATGACTACATTTCAGCAAATAAACGCTCAGAAAAACTTATACAAATAGATTGGTATAATATATACCTTGAATAGTTCATTTAAACAGAAGAAACTAAGATAGTATCAATTGAAAGATATAATTTGGGTAGTACTTGAAGGGGAAGAAAGTTACATAACATATACTTTATAAAACCTCAAACCTAGAGGAAGATTTTATTTCTAAGGTACTCCTTTAATGCCTGCCTCTGATTTTTTCTTTCACTGAAGTTCTAACACCCTTGAAAGTACTGGAAAAATTTCATTCAGGGTATTTTCTTGGAATTGTCAATAACAATGGAAGGTAGACATTATTATTACCACGTAGAAAACAAAATAAAATCTGTGGTTCTCAGATTGGCAGTTTAATAGAGAAAAAAAAAAAAGATGTGTTACTGCTTGGAAATGTATGAGAAGGACAATTTATTGCCCAGATAAATAGTTGTTTACTTTCAATGTATGAGTGAAATAAACCAGCTTGCCTGTTAAACTGCTTCCATTACTTAAGTAACCATAAAATGACATTTTTCATAAAATTTTATTTCACTAGGAATGAATCTGATGGTGCAGCATTGTAAAATTTTTGAAATAAAAGACCTTTTTCTAAGGTATATCTTTTAAAATTTAAACATGAAAATAATTACATATATGAAAACCAATATTTTTCCTTAGCATTTAAAATGAGGGTTCATGTCTACAGATAAAGAAAAATAGAAAACCTTTCTCCAGGACAACCAGTTTTTTTTTTTTTTTTCTGTTATGCTTCCTGTTGCATCTCTATCAATGTTTTAACAATAAAAAAAGAAAAGGGAGAAAAGAAAGGAAGAAACAGTATAACTGATTATGCTAGTATAGCACAAGTTTTATCTCTATGAGTTTAAGAAATGCCGTTTATTTCCAAATCTAAGTTAAAAGTTAAATTCCATGTTTTAATTTTTTATGCCGATGCATAGTCTTTATAAATACTGAGGGAAATAAAGTTGGATTTTAAAAAGAGATTGTAATCCTAACTTTAACTTTGTTCAAATACTTATATATCTTCCTTCATAGCATACTTAGTCCCTTATCCAAATGGTGACTATGGAAGTCAGTTTGAAAAGCATAAAATTTCTTAAGTGATGATAATGTAAGTATAGATAACATATGTGATTTTTAAATGATATTTTAGTAACATAAATAAGCTTCAAATATAAAAAATGGTCCAGCTAAAGTTGTCCCCAAATTATAGATAATCTTATGACTAATACCATAAAATGATTTTTATTTGAAATCTTTTTCTAATTCTTTCATCTTCCTATTGAATTAACCATAGTCATTCCATGACCCATTACTTAGTAGGCAGCATCCATTAAATTAGATAATCATAAAACTTCCCCACATAGGAATATTGTATTTTCTGGCTAATGTACCACATTAAAGAATGAAAGCAAATGGGTTTTTTTTTTTTGGTTTTTTTTGGTTTTTTTTTTTTTTTTTTGGTATTCTGAACAATAATTGGGACATGAAAAAAAAAGACACACTGTTTGAGCTACGTGAAGTTTTTCCGATATAATTGTTGAACTCCAGAATATTTATTCTGGAGAAAGATTCCTGTATAATTTGAGTTGCAAAGTTTATTTCATTAATTCGTTGTTAGAGTATGCCTCCCTAGGTAGGGAATTTGAGAAAATAAAAAGCAGATGACTCTCAAGTGGTGAAAATTATAGCATGAGTCCTCAAAAGACTGTGTGTTTCCTTTTTCTTCCTCCTTTGCCCAAAGGGGCATGTTGGAAAGTAGATAATTACCTTATGAACTCATGTTGTATACACAGATGGATTGGTTAGTATGAAAAAAATTGCATTAATGGCCTGTGAAATGCAGATGAAGTAATTATTTAGATAGCTCCATCAAAACACTAACTCATTCTGATTTCAAAAATTTAAATGAGCCTAAGGAACATGTGGTATACCCCAGTAATTTTACCATAAACATTTCACTTCAAATCAGAAGAGTTAAGATAGTTCAATTTGTTACTTCAAACAACTATTAATCCAGTTGCTATGTGAATTAACATATTTTTATTTTAGTATTCAGTTTGTATAATCAGACATAATTCCATTTATCATTTGATAATCCTTAACCAACTGCATGTTTTTAGGTTATTGAAAGCATCATGTTGGGGAAAAAAAAACCACTGTCAAAATGAAGATATCATAGGTAAAGTGAGTTAGTGAAAAAAATAATTGACGTGGTATTACTCTTATTTGTTAAACATGGGAAACAAAAATTCTAGGAGGCATCCTCTTCTGAAACAGATCATATTCATTAGCATAATAAACCTAACCCTCTACTTTGGCATCTCCTTGTTCCCTAATTCAGAAAATATTCTGTTGCCTTCACAAGCTGCTGAATCTGCTGAGAGGGATTTTTTCTAAATCAATGTTGTACAGATTACACTTCCTGTTGAAGGATTTGAAGCAAATTATACTGACTTGAAATATAATGCTTTTTGCACTTGCATTTTCCTTTGTTTTATTTTCGTAAGTCCTGTGGAATGCATATTTAGTTTCCAGGATTTTGCAAAATGTTGTGATGCTGAAGAGGAAGGACATTTTTCTGGACCTGGGGCTCTAGAATTCATCAAGAGGGTAGACTTGAACAGATCTGTCTGTGCTACCCCGTAAATCTGCAGTGCATTCTATAAGTGGGGAAGAATACAGTACTTATGTGCTCTTATTTAAGAGGAATGAACAGAACTCATGCATTAAAATATTTCATATCAATGTATATATTCTTAAAGAAACAGTTTACTGTTAACAAAACTGATCTGTACTAGCAGACAAAAAAACAAACTGATAAAGAATCAAAGTAATAGTTTTTACAAACAAAATGTATAATTATTTGTTATTAAAAGAAGTTATGGAACTGAGGACATGAGGCAAAAGAAAGAGTGGTATATCTGTGTAGATAACATTTTCATATGGGAAACTTAAAGTTCTGATATAAGGAAAAGAACCAAAAGTAATGTTAGCACAGCCTTTCTGTGGATATAAAAGATTGATGGAATTGGAAGCCTCTCTTAAAAGAAATATGTACACTTAATAATGAACAAGAGAAGGATAAGGGTTCAGGTACAAGAAATCCTTCAAAGTTATACTTATCTTAGAACTTGTTGACCTGACAGGCAATAATCACATAGGGTTTTGGAAAAAAATATATGAAGAATATATAATAGTTTCTGAATGTCCTCTGTGTTTTGATACCTTCTACATAGAGGGAAGACCAGGTGAAAATTTCAAATTACTTTGGGACTGTGGTCAAAAATTGTCATGAAGGGCAGAAAATGTTTCTTTTCCTTTCTCAGCCTAAGATTATTCTCAGCTATTAAAGGGGGGTGGGGGGAGGGGAGGTAATTAACTGAAAAATTATCAGAAGTGACAATATTAAATTTATGAAGCAAACAAAAAGTGTTGAGTATAATTTTGCTTCAGTCAAGAACCAGTTCTTTTTTTTTTTAATTGACTATAACTTACCCAAACTGTCTTAATTAATCATACTTACAAAGATAAAATCTTGTAGGTGTATAAGTTTCACAAATACAAACCTCTTTCCTGCTGGAAAGCACAAAGTGTGTGGGCAAAGGACAGAATCGGGGGAATGAGACTGGAGATGGAGATTGAACATCTAATGTTTCATTAAGAATTTTAAAGAGAAATAATGTTCAGAGTCATCACTTGATTCAGTGTTATCGTCAAAGATAAAAATGCCTGTCTGCTGGGCCAGGCACCGTGGTTCTGTTGCCACCTCTAACACCCTTGCCAAGGAAAATTGATATGTGTGTAGCTCATGGGAGAGTGGTTAGATATTGGAAAAAAGGAGTGCAGAAGG